>NC_045698.1:62566186-62866186 GCF_009834535.1 Camelus ferus
TTCCTGGTCTGTGCTATTCTCCTAATTTAGATACACCAAATCATTACTTTTATCCTAGGAATAGAGAGAGGGAATTTTAGCTTGCTTCAGAGAGAGAGAGAACCCACATCCTAAATGAGACACAAAATGTTTGAATCCCCTGGCTGGCAGAGGGGATCACTTACATGATTGGCCCAGAAAAAGTTATTTTAGGCTTTGAGGGTGCAATTTTCAGTTTTCTGCAGCCACCTATCTTGAAAATATGTCAAATATATACTTATCAAATCTCCTTTTCCCTATTAACTAAAATGACATTACTCCTAAGTGGGCTTATTATGCTTTCTTGATAAAATAAAGAAATGTTTTGCCCACTTATTAATGAAATGCAACATCAAAGTGATTCGTTACTTTTATTTACTGCAGGGCTGATGCAAAAGGGTTTTGCTTTCTAAATCACAGCATGAAAAGAGGAGCAGAACTACTTGGAGACTCTGCCTCACACAGAACCACTACCACCACCTGTCTCTGGGACTTGGGAGGACAAGCTGGTCGTACTGGTGTACACACACACACACACACACACACTTGTACATGCCCACGTTTACTCATACACATAATGATATCAAGAACAGCTAAAACGCTGGATTCACAGTTTCATCATCCTGAAGATTTTCATTTTAATTTAAGCTCCTGTTGGAAGCTTGATGGAAAAACAAAAGCTCTGAGTCAATTCCAAGATGAACCAAACTCAAGGTCATGTATAAATAACGAGTGATGGTAATTACAGTGAAGGAGCTGAGGTACAATTTATTTTTAACTAACAGACAACACCTGACAGTATTTATATATCAAATTGTTATTAAAGTCCTCTGTTGGGAGGCAAAGCTGATTTATTTCACACCGAATTGTCTTTTACAACTAATCATGAAGTATATATAAAGTTTGGTAAGTAAAATCATCTAATTTGGCAAGGGATAGATTAAAATGAAAGAATTTGTGTCATAAAATATACCACAGAAGCTTGTTTTTGTGACTGTCAGATGCAGCTTCATAAATACATTGCCATAAAGATCTTCCAAGTAATTTTTTATGTTGAGATGGGATTTATAGAGGAATGCATCACTCGAAAAAGGTTAGATGTGTTTAGGGAGGAGAAAAGACCCCTATTCTTTGAGCTATTGGCCCAGAATGATGGTGCAGGTGGAGATGAGATACCAAAGGCAGGGGTCCTTTAAAGGCACTCTCCTTGTACAGCAACCCAAGTCAGTCAAGTACAGAAAACTCACTTCTGCTCTCTAGGAGAAACAAAGTTGAACTGGCAGATAATTAACATCTAGATGTACTCCGTGGAAAAATTCTCCTTAATCAGATCTTCCTCCCTATTGAGTTTCTCCCTTAACTTTATTTGAATTCAGATTTATTCTTTAAAGCTAAATACTAAATATTGTCTATTGGTAACTGATGAAAAGCAAGTGAGGATGTCCATATGGCTTTGGGTATTCCTAGAAACCAGGTGAGCCACATACAGTAGTGCAGGTTGTTCACAGTACAAGGACACCTAGCCATGGCACAAGAGGGCATGCCATGTATCTGGACTAGATGTTCCCCTTTCTGTTTGGGATAAAAGCAAAAGCTATCAGGCTGGACTTCCAGGAGGCTGTTTTTGTCTCAAGGTGGTGACTTTCTAATTCACATAATGGTATATATGAATTATCACAGGCCTTGGTAGAAAGATCTTTGCTTTATTAGTTAAAAAAAAAAAAGAATTACAGTCTCAAAATAGAGTTTAAACTTCTTTTAGGTGAGACAAAGCCTGACCTTTAAGCTACATAAAACTGGGAAATTTTAGAAGAAATGTTTTCTATAATACCTAACTTCAAATGATGAGACAATGCCATTTCCCCCACTGAATTCTCCTAACCAAAGTGCTTTACTATTTCATAACTATTTGCCTTTTTAGGATGATTGTACTCTCATTATATTTAAAATCCTTCCAAATGGTCATGTATAAATGTGTCAAAAGCTTATCCATATTCATAACAGAATTATCAATGCAAAGACGCTCACTTCTTCTCTCATGTCTGCAAAGACTGAAAACAAAATCTGAGCTATGTAAACCTCTTTGGGTGCAAAGAATTTCTAGAATGTACCAAAATTTTCAAATTGAAGCATTAAAGAACGTAACTTGGCCTGTTTCCTAGGTTATTGACATGCTACAGCTAATCTTGCACTAGGTCAGGGTTAACCCCAAAGAATAAGCTATTGAGCTTTGCTAATATCTTTGTGGTGCTTGTCAATAACAGTCCGGCTGTGACTCTGGTTTCCAAGTCTCAACCTCCAATAGTGTTTTCCGTATTAAATACAGTAAAATAAACATGGATAATTTCCCAAGCCCTATATGAAATGCTTTTTCTTTATCAATTCAATTAATATTGATTGACCACCTACTATATAAAAACATTTAGAGTAAGAGAAGGTTTATTGAAAGTTGATTTCATAGACTTATCTATCCTCTTCCATCACATGAAAAGATGTCTAACACCATTTAATAGAAAATATACTTAGTTTCAGCTGTATCTTCTTGTGATGATCTCTTACATTCAATGAGATAGTCATGGAACATCACTTTTTCTGTTGAAGACCCATTGGATATTTTTTAAACAGCTTTAAAAATATGGAAACCTTTTATGTACTTGCTTTTCTTGAGAGAGCGAGTGAATAGCAGAAAATCACAAGAGGTATATGACGTATGGACTCCAAAGCAGTATTTTACTATAAAAGCATGAAACCCTGCTGGCATATGTAATTTAATGTGCACCATGCCTCCCCTAATTCAATCAGGTCTCTACATCCCTTCTTTTATATTCCAATTGGATTTCATGTGCTAAAGCCATCAAGATTTTCAGGATGAAATGAATGCTTGTATTAATCCTGCAATTTCCATTTAAAACACAGCATCGATTTGATTAATAAGGTTTGATGCTGAATAATTATATGGCAAATATGTAGGCTATAGGAAAACCACAGATGTGATCACCAGCAGAAGTCTTGTGGGAGAAGGAGGTCAAAGGAAAGCAATGGCCATGACTGAGGTGATGAATTCTTTGGCTTTTCTTTTATGCAATTAACAAGCAGGGCTTCTATTAATTTGCCACCCCTAGAGCCTTGACAGGTCAGATGCGTCTGGGTCAAGGGTCATGGGGCAGAGTAGGGGTCAGCATCACAGCAGCCCTGAACCAAAATGGGAAAACTAAAGAAATCTAAATGATATGTCTGAGTATACATTCTGCAGTGCAGAGGGGGTGGGAGGAAGTGCATCTCCTTAATGTTAAGACTGCTGTTTTAGAATAATAAAAATGTTCTCTGCACATTTAATTCAAAGTAATCAATCTAAGGTGCAGTGGTTGAGCATCCAATAAAAGAAAATCAATGTGGTCTCTACAAGAGAAGACAAACAATGCTCGCTTTTACTAAAGGGATTATAGGTTAACATTTATTCAGTGTATTGTAATCTGATGTCAAGTGGTGTAAAATCAAGCCAACAATCCATTACCACCCGTTATAGGCTAGGTGCTGATCTCATGCAAATTGACTTTTCATAGAACTTATTAAATCATTTCTGTGTTTTAGCTATGAAACATTTTTCTACAGTGGCTGAACTTCAATGAATTTTATTTCACATCTTGAATGAAAGTCTATGAAAAAGACAAATCTGTGATTTCAAAACAAAGATTTTTTACACCTTTCTTATGCTTCTAATTATGTAGCGTACATATTACTGTATGTTTCTAGGAAGACAAACCAAATAATTTGGTTATGATACTGGACCTGAATTACTTTCCTCCCAAATTCTTTTATTTCACTACTCCAAATGTCATTGTACAAGTTTGTCTATTTTTATAACATTTTGAGATAAATTGCAATGCCTTTCCAAATTTTGATAGAATTTAGATTTTTCTAGAATTTAAGAGAAACAATTCAGGCTTTATCAGTACTACGCATCTTCCTAATTTTGAATTTATTGTCTGTAAAATAAAAGTCTATATTTCATATTGTAGACATAATGAGATCAGGATATTTTCAATAAAATGTCTCATAAAGTAGATTATACGAGCTCCACAATTTGCGAATTAATTATTATTGAAATTATAAGTATGTTAAATATAGGTAACCTAATTGGTTAATGTTTTTGTCTAGTATATTGCTTGGGCAATAAGGACTTGGAGTGATTACTGCACCTCCCCTCCCCAAAATGTGATCTTTTGAAGCATTAGAAGTTAGTGATCTTTCATTAAACATAATAAAAAATGGTTAGCAAACCTGTCAAAGTTAGCATTTTTTCTAAAGCAACTGTGCTTATTGTTAGACTTAGGGCCACTTTTAAGTGCGAGGAAAATCATTACCACATGTTTGAAAATATTGGTGATATTTTGCAGATTGCATTACTCTGCAGCCTGGTGCTACTTCAAAACATTTCAGAATTACTTGGTAGTAGAAAGGGAAATTGAATTTGACACTATTTTTATTATAAAAGCTAAGTTTAGTTTACCACCCTTGCTTTGATGGAATCTTTTAGCTTTTTATTTGGAAGTAGAAGTTTGCCTACTCTGTATACAAGACATTAAGAAACTTAAAGTCTATTATTTTAAATCTTATTTATACAACTTAATATATGCATTATTAAATTATTCATATATCTGTATATTTACAAATACTGAGATTTGTAAATTTTATCATGGTAATGGCTTCCATTTTTACCGTTCTCAAAAATTGTGACTTTAACTGATATTTACATCCAAATAGATTTTACTTTGCTGATTCTGAATAAGAAAACTTAAAAAAAATTTAAACCATATTAGTCTATTATGGTAACTAATTTGGGCTTCTGTCATTGTTGCCCGTTTTTGTATTTTACATAGTAAAAATGAATGTTTCAAAGAATCCACTGAAATCATCTTACAAAGCCTATGGATCAAATCAGAAATAAGAGTGAAATAATTACAAACCAATTTCAGGCAGTAAACCAAAATCACTTATCTAGGCCACTAGCTTGCCTGTCAAAGATCTGATTCTGGTCAAATTAATCCTGTTTACATGAAGCACTCTGAACCGATGATGCTGAAATCTTAAAACCTAACAATGTGATTGGATATGATTATGTAACATAGTTTACATTGACTAGATATTTTTGTTCAGATTTTGAATTAACCCTAAGACGATAAATTCTTGATAGTTAAAATTAAATTCAAAATAAAATGAAAAGCTAGTAAAATACATTGAGATAGAGTTATTCATATTCAGACCATGAACTCCAAACTTGGATTCTCTCCAGGATGCGCATTTTACCAGGATTTTTCATGAGCCCTTAATTTCTCGTCTCATTTATGGTAATCAAATAAGGTAGAAACACTTGCTCATTTCTCCTGTGCATAAACTGCTTTCTTTGCTTTTCTATTCTCTATATTTTCTATTCTTGTTCGCTCAGAATTTGCTATTCTGCTTCTCGTTCTATAGAGGGAAAAAAGAAGCTTTCGCTAAATAAAAAGTAATCAGATACCAAAAAAAAAAACGCAAGTGAGCCTTCCGAGAAAAAAAAAAAAACTGGTTTCTTTTCATTTTTATTTGTAAAAGATTAGCTTGCTTGGGGGGATCTAGATAACATGAAATCACTTCACAAACAGAAACGATGAAGATATGAACTCTAGGCTAACAGTAATGGTAAAAATAATTTCAAACTGAAGGCAAAACCACTTCATTTTGTGCACAGTGTCTGAATGCCTTCCACTGGACTTTAAATAAAAAATGGAAAACATTTTAGCAAATATAGGGAAGCACTCAGTATATGGCACTGAGAGGCATTTTTGATGTTTTTGCATTTTTGTGCAGAGAGAGCTGTAAAAGGTTGCCAATGGGGTATTGTAAAACCACAGTTAACAGTGAATTTTAGATAGATATAACCAGTTAAAGGTGATTGAATATCAAGGGTTGAGTAGTGCTTATTATACCTGCTGTGGGAGACTTCAATTCATTATTGTAACAGAATGAAAACAGCGTTGCTGCTGTCCAGGACATGCTTGTAGTATTGATTGGGTTTCTCCAGTCTTCTCTTAGGATGCAGAGTGCAGTCAAACATGCACAAACATCACTCAGTTCCCCTGATTCTGTCATGTGCTCCTTGTACCTCAAACTAAAGCAGCCTTAAGACACAGGAAAATGCTTCTTTATTTGAAGGCAGACAGGGCTCTAAGCCTGACCCCAGGGGCAATGCAGATGTGGTGACCTTTCTTGCAGAGACCAGATTTTACACTCAAATTGTCATTAAAGCTCAATTTTCCCTAGAGGGTCCCAGTCAACTTGCGTGCTCTCTCCATTAGGGTTAAAAGTCAGAGTGGCACCATGCCCACCATGCATACCAAATGAAATGGAGCATCAGCACAAGGGGGGAATGACCTGTCCTCCTGGAGAAATGGCATAATCCTCTATCTAGCCAGACGTAGTCAGACCTGGTCAAAATTGCACAAATCCAGGATTAACACTTCAGCCAGAATTTTGTAGGATCCTGCCTCTAGCAGGGCACCTCTGAACTAGGCTATTATTCCTTCCTTTTAATTTTCAGAACCAGTAATAACAACTGACTCAGCCTGTGTAGATCTAGAAACCCTCTGTATTTCTCACACCCTCTGGCTGTATCTATGAGCTTACGATAATGAATCTGATAGTTTAGGAACAAAAATGAAAAAGAAAAGAAAGAATACCTCAGTCTATAGCAAAACAAAACAAAACAAAACAAAAAGAACTGGTTTGGGGTCTTTATCAGAATGGCAGAATACATGTATTCATCAATAGATTTAACTGATAAAAGATTTTTTTTTCCTTGCCTATGTAGGTTGCCTGAGGACAACATGACCTTAAAAAATGCCCTGATCTCTCAATCTCATAATGTAGCTCATTTTAAGGTTATCTCATAAATGAAATTTGGAAAGAGGAAATTTCTCTAACATCCCAGACGAATCAGCCTCATGTTGCAGGGATGGAAGAGATTCTTGACCTATTGATAGGCTTCAATGGCTCCCACAGACCTGTGCCAAGGATATGCTTCACCAAGTGGTAGTCTCCTGCTTAATCAAGCACCTCTCCATTTGAATTGCCAATGCAAACATCTCCATTTCCTCCTTAAAGGGGGAGGGGTGGCGAGAACGGAAGTTGTTCATAGAAACAGTTCTTAAGACTTTAGAAAATCCCACGTAGGGAACCTGAGAACCAGGCAGGATAAAACCTGATCCCATCAGACCTGCAGATTAAAATCGCAGCGAGAGATCTGAAACGGGGATGAACTCCAACATCTAAATATGAGATCTAGTGTCTGACTTTGGCCTACTGTTTTTCATTTTTATCTGTAGGTCTTGGGCAATGCTGTCACTGAAAATGGTGTTTTGTATGTGAGTAAAGACAGATTATACCACAGTGTGGGTTGTAGGTTGACTTTGGTTGTTTACTGGAAGATGTGAGTTCTAGCTCCAACTCCATTATTTATGGCGTAATGTTGAGCAAGGCAAACCCTGCTCTCTTTGAACTGTTTACTTTCAATCTGCACACTGAAGCTAATGACGTTTGCTTTCACTATATCTGATATTAAATAATCTAATTCATATGACAGTTACAGAAAATTGTGGTGATAGATTGATAGATCCTACTATTGTCAATTTGCTACCCAAAATTTAATCTACCCAAGATGAACAAAATTCCTTGCACTAATTTTTGCACAAGCATGGCTTCCTAGTCCCTTTTGCCCTTTCCTCTGCTTAAAGTTTCCCAGAAACAGATTTTCTAACAAGATGCCCAAACCATCTTTAATTAGATGACTCCCAAAGTCAAGGTCAACCCCCTGGGTCTTTTGCTCCAAGTCTCACCCTCCACTGGGGCTTCATCTCCACATGGCTAGCATGGGACCCTTCACAATAGCCTACGTGAAGAGAGAGATCCCATATTCTTCCCTTCAAGCAATCACTCTGCTTTTTCAAATACATATATATATATATATATATATATATATATATATATAATTATTATTGTTAGTGACACTACGATCTCTACTCTGTCCCAAACTACATTTTTAGCTTGCCTTCCACCTGTTCAATCTGGTCTGTGCCTTTTATTTCATAGTGATGAAACCGTTTTTTTTTCCTGAGAGTGTTCAGAATCACTTAAGTATTTTGAAAGTGATTCTGTCCTGCCTCACTAGGTTGTAAGCTTAAAAGGGAAGGAGTGTGTCCTGCCCAGGTACTGAGCTTGGCACCACAGATGCCTAGATGAACCAATCCCAGCTTTATCATTGTGGAACATATGCAGACTTTGTTTTTATAGTCAGTTAACAATTACTCCAAACTTCCCACATGCTCTTCCAGGGTACGTGGAAGGCAGATGGTTCAATCCCCTTCCCCATGATTCTTGTGACTTCCCCCATCCTCGAGAGGCAATAGATGATATACAGTGTTCAATCAATGAACATTACAATCCTGTGTATGACTTACCTCTGCTCTCATTCCTGACTTGCACATTCTCACCTACCCCCACCCTGCCTTGTTAAAATAAACTGGTTCACATCCTTTGAGAACAAGTAACTATCATCTGTTGGTGAAGGTTTGCTATGCCCAAGGCCCTTAACACACATGATTTCCATTCCTCACCACAAACTCATTTTGCAGATGAGAAAATTGGGACTCAAAAATGTAAATTAATTTTATTCATGCTGTAAAGATAGTAACTATCTGAGCTAAGAATTCTTGAATTCTTTATCAGGTCATTCTGATTCTGAAGACTGTAATATATTCCCTCACTGCTCAGTCTATTGACTTCCTTCACTAGACACTGACTTCCATAACCCCATTTGGGGGAGCTCATTTTGATATAAATCTGCATTCCACGATGCCTCCAAAACTCATCATTGCCATGTTCTAACTCATAATAACTCCCAGTGATCACATTACGCTTTATCGTTTCTCAGAACACTTTTACATAAATATCCCCATTTGATGTTCACGGGAAACGTGAGGAATGCTGGACAGGTGTTATAACACACATTTTATCATGAAAAAAAAAGCCTTTAGGTTATAGGATTGCTCAAATTATCACAATTATAAGCAACAAAATCATGACTAGGCTTCAAGCCTCCTGGGCTCCTCCAGAGCTCCAAAGCCTACAGGGTCACATCTGGTGATGTGCACCTATGATTACAGTTTAAAAGTTACTGGTGCAAATTTAACAGTCAAGAAATTCAGGAGTTCAAAACTCCAGCTTTATGTTGTCATAGCTGGACTTAATTTCTTCCTTGAAACTTTATTTCTGCCTGAAAATAGAACCAACCTAGTGACATCCAGGAAAATATAGTCCAATGCCTGATTCCTCAAACACTTCAGGAGTGATCACCTTCGGACTCCTCCTCCTTTCTCTCTGGGACTTTCCTTTTTTTTACCTTCTCCTACTTGACTTGGTGGCCTATGTGGTCTCATGACATCAGAAGAAGGTGGTTGGCCCAGGGTCACTGGTGCCTGCTTGCACTGGCTTCAGGGAGATGTGGCCTAGCCAGCCTGGGGTTTAGACACGGCCCTTGGTCTCCACTGCCTCTGCTGATCACTCCTGAGCCTCTTCCCTCCTACAGTTACTGTGTCCCCTTGGTCCCAACAGAACTTTTACCCACTTCTCTGAGCTTCTTAGAAGCAAAATAATTATAGGGTGTTCTCTCGGGATGCTGGGCTGTGAGAGACTTGAGAGCTATCTCCAGCTCTCTTACTGTCTTGGGCCCTCTTTTCTAAGACACACTCTTTGCTGGCCCACAATAGTTTATAGGCCCTCAACGTCAGGCTTTTGCCACCACAGATTTCCTCTTAGAAGAAAAATATGAGTTCCCTCTGCTGTTGAACACCAGCAAACCCACCAAGGTTTATAATTATCAGATGCCCATCTTCCAGTAAGACTTGTTGTTCAGTATCAAAGGCATTAATTAATTATTTCTTTTAATAAAAGTTTTATAGAGCACTTATTATTTATCAGGTACTGTTCTAAGAAGTACCACTATTATTAATTCTATTTGATAGATGAGGCTATGAGGCAAAGAGGGGCAAAGTGTGCCCAGGATTGCACAAGTAGTGAGCAGCAGAGCTAGACCGTGAACCTTGGCAGTTAAAAGTGATGGATAGTGAGAATGTTTCACAACAAGTATGTTAACCACACCAGAGTAATGAGGACCTTAACAAGATGCCATTTATAAAATGTAGCCAAATGGTCTCAGAGACATGAAGTGCCCCATATAGGCTAGTGTATTATGCTTGTCTGGACTAGTTGATGGTCCTAAGAGTCTATCCTTATGGGCATGGTTCTGTTTACATGTCGAGAGATACAGATGGCTCTTTCATGGGAAATGGTAAATCTGTTATATCATAGTCTAAAATATAACAGTATCAAGGCCAGGTGTGTATTCCAATAATAAATATTTTCTATTTAAATTCAGCAGAGTCACATGGGGATTGCAGTATAGATAGTTTTACTTAAATATATTTTACTCATTACTGGCCGAGCTTTTGGAAAAGAAGAAATAGTAAGACTTCCAGAGAACATTTCTGAAGTTTTCATTCAAGTAGTTGTCTTCAATATCTTAGAAAAATAAGTATTTTATCCCCTCGAACATTGTGAAATTAAGCTTGGAATCATAGACACTCCTCACAACTGAATTCCTTTTCCTGACATATAAAGTAATTTTCCAGAAAACCAAAATGCTTGCCACATTAAATAAGGAAAATCATCCCTTATAACAGACAGCTTTGTCTTCTGGGCAAGATAAAGTCACAGGGCAGATTTACTCATGGGGATGAGATAACCAAAAAAGTGAACAGTGGTCTTCCACACAAAGTGTACACAAATGTTCATAGAAGTTTTATTTGTAATAACCCCCAAATGGAAACATCCAAATTTGTTTTCATCAACATGTTAAAGTATAGAGAAACCCTAGTATATCAATATAGACTGCTGCTCACTTGTGAAAAGGAATGGAATATTCCTTCACACTGTAAGGTGGGTGCATCTCAAAATAATTATACTAAGAAGCTAGACAAAAGATACTGTATGATTCTATTTATATTAAATTCTAGGAAATATAAACTAATCTGTAGTGACAGAACATAGATCAGTGGTTTTCTGGGGGCAACGTGGGGGTCAGGAAGGTTTGGGAGAAAGGGATTACCAGGAGGCAGGAGGAATAGGGTGATGGATATGCTCATCATCTTGATTATAATGGTCACTTCATGAGTGTACACATGTGTGAAAACTTTTCAAGTTGTTTAACTTAAATATATTCAGTTTAATGTACGTCAAGTGTATATTAATAGAGCTCCTTCGAAAAACCACATACACATAAAAAGAATGAAAAAAATCATTTCACAGGAGAAAAGAAGATTTCTGAAATAAAGACTGAATTTAGTCAATCTTCTATTCTAATCCTCTATTCTCAAACTTTCCATAATGTTGCAGTGTTTAAGTCCGTATTTAGAGTACACGCATCATTATTTTCCACTACTACCGCCATTACCTTCTACACATTTTAAATTTTAACTAAAAAAGAAAAAAAAACTTAGAAATATTTTTCTATTTATAAACACTTATGTATTGACATTATTCTCTTAAATTTTATAAAGATCACTTTTCTATTTTATGGGGGCTAAACTGGAAAAGAGTAAGAAAGAATGAAGGAAAACTGTAGCATTAACCATTCCTTGCGAGAGATGATAGTGACTTCAGGTAGTGTGTTGGCCTCCAGTGTTCAGGGGAACCCTCTGCAGGCACTCCCTCCCCTGCTTTTCCACCTATAGTGTCCTAAGCAATATTTAGGACCCTACAGCAGTGTCAACTCATTTGTAAGTTTCTCTCAATTGTCAAGACAGATTCCTTTTTTCCCCTCCACTATGTTCTTTTATCAACCTGTACACATGTCTATCATATTACATACCCCAATTCAGAGTTATTGTTATCTTGCTTTATTTTCCAAGACCTTCTCAGAAGCTACTGTAAAGCTTCTCAATATGTTGTCAGGGCCCCCTCAGGAAAAGCACATCACACTCAAAAGGAGTAACTGAAGAGAGTCCAACCACACGACTCTTACAAGGTAGGAGCAGATTTACATGAAATCAGCAAGACAGACAGTGAAGCACCCTGGGGTAGACAGTCTTAAGAAGCTGTTAGTGTTCTAAACCTAGAGGGGCAAGAGAAGGGGGAATTACCAGACCTACAGCTATGGCATCTCCTACTATACGCTTTAATAGAGGAATAATTCAGCCACTGACAAACTTTTCTCAAAGGGAGCACAGGAAAGTAAATACCCTGGCTTTACACTCCACTGGCCTTCTGAAGGCAGGGGGTTCTGACTGGTGCAATCCTTACGGGCTGACTTCCAAGAGATAAGGCAGGTCAGAGTCGGGGAGGGTGGACCTGGAAAGCCTCCAGCATTCAATACATGGAAACAATGTGATTGAATTAACTGATGGAAACGAGTGAGAATCTATATGTGGAAAGAGAACAGAAACTTGGAGAGAGTTCATGGAGATCTATTGTCTGGCTACAACAGGGCCAAGGTGGCGAGAGATTAAATTCCAAGTCTCTAGTCACTCACTGTCCCTGCTTCGTTATGTGTTTTCTGAAGACCACCTGCACCAGAATTGACTTGATTACATGTTAAAACACAGCTTTTGAAGCACTATGTCAGCTCTACTGAATCAGAATCTCTAGGGATAAGACAGAATTTAAGTTATTAACAAGTACTCCCAAGTACCCTGAATGATTTTGATAAATTTCTTCTTTCCTTCCTCCCTTCCTTCCTTCCTTCCTTCCTTCCTTCCTTCCTTCCTCCCTCCCTCCCTTTCTCCCTCCCTTCCTCCCTTTCTATTCTAATCACTGATCTGAAGCTTCCTAGAATAATAAACTTGAGAAAATTGCAGACAATTTTATCCAATTTATCATTTTTCACTGGTTTTAAAATACTCATTGCAGAACAATTGCCAGGCTGTGAGCCCCATAGGGGTAAACTGTCACGGAATCAGAAGGAAATCTGCATTGGAGAGGCACATGCCTTTCCTTGTTCTTGTCCTGTGCAGAATGCATCTCAGGGATGTCTCAGCTCCCCAGCCCTTTGTCACAGACAGGTGGTCTGGAACCACACTTAGTCATTACTATGCACCCTAGTCCCAGAGGCTCCGCAGCCCTCAGATTAGCAAAGCGATCTCATTTTCAAGAAGCTTCACATTGGTGATACTTCATCAGGTAGTAGCAAATGGCCCCCCTAACAAACACAACACCAGAAGCAATGCTGCCAAAAGCATCGAGTGCCGACTTGAGGATGACAGCCCCATTCCTAACAGAGCCCCACTGGGGACTCATTACCAGGTGGTGGGAGGCGAGGATGACAGCACTTCTGGTGGGCCACACGTGTGAGAGCTGAAGCAGCCCACCTCCCCACCACAGCGCTGCAAACCGGTGCATAGAGGAACTCTCCAGCATGGGAAGTGGAGTTGTGTGACGTTGATATCAGAATTTCAGAATTTTTCCTTTTTGCCATCAGACAGAAGGAAAAAGATGTGGGGAGTTTTTTTTAACCAGAAAAACAGAATCTATGCTATTGAAGAAGTAGCTTCCTCTGATGGACATGATGGACCAATAAAATACATTGAATTATGAAACATAATCTAGTCAGAGATGTCCTTAAGAGTTATTTCAGTGGAGCATTCTGAGGGACTGTAAAATCAACTAGTCCTCAGGAATATTTTTTGAAAATCCTTTGAAAAAATATTAGTGGGATAAAATAATAATTATAATAATGATATTATTACCTGATAGGTATTGAGCAGTTATTCTGTTACAGCACCTTGCATATATGCCCTTATTTAATTGTTTTAACAACAACCTGATGTTATATGTGTGATCTTCCCCCCCTCCATTTTATAGATGAATAAGCTGTGATTTACCAAAGCTTTGCCTTAAATTCCCAAGATCCCATATATGGTAAGTGGCAGAATTCTAGCTCATCAGCTACATATCTTATGTTTTTGGTTAAAATGGTCATTCTATACCATTTGAAATAAAAGAACTTTAAGTTTTCAAAGATCAGTAAAATTCTAGAAACATTTACATTGTCTTTTAAAAACACTTTCAAAGTAATATGTGGAATGTTATATAATGAGAACTATGGGGTAAAAGCCTAGATTTTAGGGTCAGACCATGGTTTAAATAATAATTATGGTAATAGCTCGATGGCTTTGATATTTCTAATACTGCTCTGAGGAGCTGACAGAATATATGTCAAATACCTATGCCAGTAGATAGTCATTAAATGATGACTGTTATTAATGGATTATATATCTTCATACAAAAACTCAAGGGGTCATTTTAAAAAGTGGATGCATTCATTTATATTCACTAATCAGCTTACTTATACACTGTCCTTCGGAGAAAAAGAACATACTATAATTTTGAATGCAGGAGAATCAGTTTTGCAGAATAATAATTATTTTTCAACTTAAAATATATGCCATTTTACCCTCAAGTTAAAGTGTATTTTCACTCCCGAATTGAGATTTTTAAATCTGAAGCCACAGCTCAAGATCACAGTGAAGAAGAAGCTATGAAAAATAACTATGGTATGTGAAACATACGTGTGTGTGTTGGTTGCTTAGGTGAAATGAGATGCAGTTAAATAGAACTGAGGAAGTCAAGGGACTTTGAAACAATGCCGTTATTAATGTGGTTGGGGGAACAATGGGAGGATGATGTCAAGGAGAGAAAGATGATGACCCAAGTACTGAAATCACAGAAGCAATAAAGGTCCTTGGAGTTGGTAGATAAGAACAATAAAGATAAAGAAAATAGCTTGCTGAATTTTTGAAGGTACTCAAAAGAAGTTTGGAAGCAGCATTAGGAAGCAAGGACTATGCTAATTCCCTAACCCAGCTGAATCTCGAAGGCCAGTTTCTCTGCTCTTGGATTCTCAAGTCATGCTAGAAAGAACTCTATAACAAAACAACTGGTTCCATCAAAAACTCAACAGAAATCAGCCACTCACTGCTAACTTTAATTTGTCTCTAAGTTGACTGCCTTTGCGTAAGGTTGTTTCATTGCCCTGACGACAGAGCCCCAACCCACACTTATTATCTGCGAATAGTCTCACCTTCTACTTAAGTGAGATCAAGACTACTAGCAATGAGCTCCCTCAATGCCTTCTATTTTCTCTTTTAAACCCTCAGTGTACCTGCCATCACAGAAGATAACGTCATTTCAGGGCTCATTCAATGGTGACCTCATTTCATTCCTTCCATATCCTCTGAGAGCTTGTCCCAATCATCACGTATCTTTTCCCTTCTCTGACACCCCTCTCTCTCACTCTCTCCCCTCAGTCCTTCCCCTCGGACTGCAAGACTCCCGACATGACTCCATGTGCGATCCCATCTCACCCCATCCCTGTGCACGCTATCGCTTTTACGGCTAGTTTTCTCAAAAGATCATTCTCAGAAGAGGAACCTCCATCTCTTCACTTTTTCTTTTCCCAGTTGCTCCATCGATCTAGTGAATGGCTTTCTCAGAGGTCTAACAGTAGTCTACCAAATCTAAGATTGGCCTCTTCCGTTCTCGTCTTTAACTGCTCTGTAGCATCTTCTTGGTCATACTCTCCATCTGTGCCTTCTGTGATCCTGTATCCTCAAACTGCTCCCTCTAGGACTTCTTTTTGAACTGCTACTTCTCATTCCACCCCCTAAACAACAGTTTCCAGTTCTACCTTTGGTCCCCTTACCTAATCTCTCTCTGTTTCTCCCTGAAAAACTACCTGTAGTAGGCTGACTTTAAGTGTCATTTCTAAGCAAATATAAATGCTGATCATCACTCACATCACAAGTTTTTTGTCACTACAAAACTCCCTTCTGATCATCTCCACCACAGACTGAACCCAGCACACTTTTCAGGTCTTCCAGCTTCACAACTCTGGGGCTCTCTGTTTGTAGTATCTCCTCTTTCCTCAAACTCAAATAGAAGCTAAATCATATGGATTCAACACCACTAACATCTCAATCATTTCTTCCCAGTCTCTATCAGCCCTCCTTTTACCATCTTTCATCTGGTAGCAAACAATACCTTTTAAATGATACCTTTAAGAGTAGGAATAGAAATCTAGAAGTTTGGAATTTAATGAATATAAATACGGCAAACAAACCTACAAAGCTGAGGTTTCCTCATTCCACCACCCATTTTGAATTCCTTTCTAGTCTCTTACTCTAGCATGCGATAAACATCAAGCTTTCAAAAATATTGCAAAGGAGAGAACATTCTTTACATTCTAGGAATCTTTTTATTCTTTACTCTTTTGTCAATATTCAGAGATTCTTAGATTTTGTTACCCACTGGCTTCCCAGAACCTCCCAGCCAGGCCTGCCCTCTCTGTGCATCTTCTCTTGCTGCTTCTCTAATCCCCCTTTAAAATTCATTGTATTTATTTATTTATTTATTTATTTAGCACCATGGTGTTATGAAAGAGTTTGAGATTTGGAATCAGAATGGACAAATGTCGAATCCCACCTCTGCAACCTACTAACTCTGGGACTTTTGGGAAATATTATGTAACATTTGTTTGTTTGAACTATGAAATGGATGCTAACAGCCACCTGAGCATGAATGGTGAGGATCAGATAAAATAAAATATGTAAGGCACATACCACACAATGTAAACACTCAAGAAATAGTACCTCTTCTCAAGCTGATATCAATTTATACGAATGTAATACGATGCCTGGAACTATCGGATGATATCCCTTCGGGAGTAACAGTGTCGTCTTGCAGACAATACTGAGTGAGAGTGCATTTCTGGTGAACACAGTGGTAGGTGAGAAAGATCTTCCTACCACCCTTTAAAAACAGTTTCTATTTTGCCTCATTCTATATCATTCCAAACGACAATGAGGGCAACTATTGTTATGTTCTAATTTTTTCCTAACATGCTTTAAACTGTCTTTTTTTTTTTTTTCCTCCCTGATAAAATCAGAAGTGGAAGCGGCTTTGAAAGAATGGCCATGCTGGTGAGGTTGCCTGAAAGCTGGAGGGGTGGGTATTGGGTGAGGGGTGGCAATGTCGTCGGACAGATGGCAGGGGACAAACTGGGAGGCACAAAGGATGGGCTGGCAGCCTCAGGTACCCCTATGGCTCAGCCAAGATTCAGAGAGATTTAGGGGTGTGAAGAGGAGGGAAAACCCAGGTGGACAGTCTTTCTTAACTAGCTCTAATTAATTAATCTTGGCTGGAAAAAAAAAAAAAACACTTCTTCATAAAAGAACCCTGCGGATCCTACAGTGTTGTTTGTTCATAGAGTTTGGATTAGGCTTGGCCGTTACAGACGGCAGTGGGCACTCTTTTGTGCCACTTTTTCATCTCAAAATGTTTGTGTAAGTTGTGAGCATAGGATTCAGAATCTAGGGATTTATTACCATCAATAAAATTCTCTCAGTCTATGTTGATTTTATTGAATTCAGGGTAGGTTACGTGTCTGTAGTTCTATCTTTACCACCTGATATTTTTTTCATCCTCTGGGCCATGTTCTAAACGTGCTTTGAAAGAGAGTCTTGGGCATGGCAGTCAGGATCATAGTCTGTGAAGCCAGACAGCCTAGTTTCTAATACTAACTCTACCACTTACCAGCAATCTAACCTTGGACACTTCGTTTAACTTTTGCCTGTGTCAGTTTTCTCATACGTAGAATGGGAATCAGATCATACAAACCTCATGGTACTATCAAGAGGAATAAACAAATTAATATATGTAGAGTCCTTAAATCATGCCTGGCAAGTGCTTTGAAGTTAGCTACTAGCCTGGCACATAGTAAATGCTATTTAAGTGTGAGCTGTTGCTGCTGCTAGAAGCTGTCAGAGTAAATTCCACATGCTATATTATTACTTTAAAAACTGTACACTGATCTATCATCTCAGAAGAATTTATTCAAGTGTGCCAGATAAATGTCTAAATACACTTACTCATCAAACCAAACATGAATTTACTCTGTAAATTGAAGAGACGCACAGTGAAAACAACGGTTTTATTTCCTTAACAGAATATTGTTTAAGTTTTGGTAACTCGATATAGAATTAAAATAGTTTATAAAAGCATTTGGCATACTCTGGGGTTGATCATTTTGGAAGTAATATGAAAGCAAAATAAAATGACTATTCAATGGATTATTGATTCATTCAATAAGCAGTTACCATACGCCTTGCCCCTACAGAGGTTTGAAGAAGATGCAAACAAAAATAAGACCAATTTCCTACCATTTTGGAGTTAGAATTCAGTAAAGAAACATACTGAGCACAATGACAGTCAAGTATGGAATAACATGGGAACAAACAGAAAGCAGTCGTTTGCATACAGGGGGAAGGGGATGGGGTGATGGTTTAGGGATGGCTATTGGACGGCAAGCATTCCTCCCTGTCCTTAAGTGGGATCTCTGTGAACTGGAAGAAAAGAAATTCATGGTGTCAATATTCTTCTGTTTTCATACTTTTTTAGCCAATCCTGGGAAAAAAATCTAACAAGGACATTGGCTTGATCCCAAAACACAAAGCATTCAAACTCTTCAAATTTAGTAGGAAAACAATAATTACACCAAGCACTATCAGTGAATTATATTAATGTAAAATTGTAGCTAATTTTTTGAATACCAAAGAGAAAAAAAAAGAGTTCCAAAATGTTACTTGCAAACCAACCAGTAGCAGACCTTTAGGAGAATCATATGAGAAAGCTTCTCCTTGACCTGTATGTTGTCCCTGGACGAATGTGATCTGTTGGGGCGCCTCTAGAGTTATTAGTGCCATGGAAATACACAGGTAGACACTCAGCGAGATAGGAAGACAGATCATTCCTGAGAGCTATTCCCACAGTAACAATCACTCAGCCCCCTTCATAGTCACCATACCCTCCCCCATCAACTATGAAGTCAGGAAGCAGAGAGCTGCTCAGTCTCATTCAACATGATCCAGTCATAATAGTCAATTTTCTCTTCTTTAAATGAAAATCTGTAAGAAAATAAGTTCAAAAAATGTAATGCAACTTGGAAAGTACTACATGGGCTTTCAGAATGTATGAATACTTTTTTTAAATTTTCTTAAACTTGACTACACACAATACACACAAATTAAGGTGTTTGATGAATAACAAGTTTCAGAGGATAACTTAAAGACATCAACTACCAAGAGACATAAATACTTCTTAAAAGGCTAAGCTTTGTGGTCATCGTCAGGTTCTGTAACTCTACACTGGGTATGAGCTCAGGAAGCTAGGGGGATAGCATCCTGGAAGCGCAATTACAGGAAATTTTAAGTAGCATCTGTGGTAATTGGCTCACTCTGATACTAACATTGGCACCAAAGCTCAAATTAGAGACTTCGTAATTAAAACAGTCACCCGCTATAGCCAGTTAGGAAACCTAATGCAAAGAGAGATCCCATTCATAATAACAACAAAAATATAAAAAACAAAGGAGGAAATTGGACAAGAAGTGGACAAGACCTAAATAAAGATAACGGTAACATGATGTACGAGTTTAAAATAAAGATTTGAGAACTGGGGAATCTTCTCATGCTCTGTACACATTAGTGAAGGCGTCACTCCTCTCTAGTCCACTACCCCTCTGGCTATCTGAAAGGTCAGATGCAAAGAAATACCTTTGACTGAAACAAACCAGCGTTTTCTTGTCTGTCGATTTTCTGTCCTGGAAACCTAAAATGAGCTTGTGAAAGTGAATACTTGTCTTTCATGTTTACTCATGTCTGGCACATTCATTGTAAGACTGCTTTACATGGAAAGAGTTTGTATAACCCAACGCATAAGAAAAATTCTTGCTACAGAAAAATAGCAATTGACATTAAGATGCTAATAACAAGTACAAACTGATAATAAATTTTAAAAGTAACTTCAGTGAACAGTCAAAAAGAAATTGAAAATTCATAGGATAGCATTTGACTTTTGGTTATTGTAAACTTGGTAATAGGTTTCAAAAGAATTTTAATTGTATATGCGCTTTGATCCAGGAATTCTACTTCTTAGGAAGGAGTGGGAGATTCGCACACACACAAAAAAGAGTATGTGTATCGATCCTCAGTACAGATTTCTCCCTAAGAGAAAAATGGACAAAACCACCTGACTATTCACCAATGGGCTAGTGAGAAAATTAGGTATGAAGCCATTGTGTTTTTCAAAGAATGTAAAAACACTTGGGGGAATATACAGAAAACTGATGACAAAAACCCCCAAACAATGCAATACTGCCTACACAGTATTATCTTAATGTGGAAGTATGTATCTTTGTAAATATATATAAAAAATATTGAGGCACAAGTATACCCAAATTAGCAATGACTCTCCCTAAGTGTTGCAAATTTGGTTCCCTTAATATGCTTTTCTTTGTATTTGTAAGGTCTACAGTGAACATTCCATTAATTTTATAATTCTAAAAGTTAATTATAATTATTATTAATTGCCAGTTGATTTATTTAAAAAAAAAAAAACAACTTCTACAGACCACAGAGGACATTATGAAAGGGAATGCTGTCTGATAGGTATAATCTAATTGTTTCATTGAGAAAATTTACCCTCATACATATTTCTACTTAGTTTTAAGTTAAGCCATGTAATTTTTATATTATTTTGTTTCCTTTTTTTCCTTTTTTTTTTGGTACATTTGGTAATTGATTTAATTTTTTCATAGATTAAAATGCAAGCATTTTATTAGTGTGCTTGGATACTATGGGCCCAAATTCTTGTGTTAGAAAGAAACACTGAACTATGATCCATGAATACAAATGGTAACTGGACACTCAGTTAGTCACATTAGAGCTGTTACATTTCCTCAGAAAGAACCCAGATATCATAGTTGTTTTAGATCTTTCTGGATATTGAAATATATTTATTCTGTTTCTTTTTTTTTTTTTCACTCTCAGGTTCTTGATGATAACAAAAGGTAATCCTTGAGTATTTAGAACACAAGAAAAGCTCAGAGAAGAATTGATTCTTAATGTCATATACTTTTCATTACTATTTGTACTAGATGAAACTTGATATTGTGTTAACACAGGTTCAATTAAATATGCCACACCTACATCAATGGCAAAGTTTATGTATCTTTTCTGTTTTAACACCTCCTAGGCACTTTTATTCACCAAATTGTAGACTTTCTTCCAAATCTCATTGTCAGTGCCCATTTTTTAAATTTCTGAATTCAGTATAAAAAACAAAGTTCTTGTCACATTTGCTTCACACTACATAGCCACACTTGACCCACCATGGTCTTTCCAGATCCATCTATGGCAGCTGCTGGGATGAATGCCAAGATTTTCAGCTATGAAATAGCCCAATCTAGTAAAATCCAGATTAAATCCACTTCTAATCACACAGGGCTTGGTTTGGTCACTGAGTCTCAGGAAACAAATGTAAGACCATCCACTGGGTTAGAAACAACCATCCTGATGTGATCTGGACTGTGCTACACAATCTTAAATATAATGAATTGGAAGCCAGTAATTTTTCTCTGGACCACATTGAGGTAATTCTCTCTCTCTTTCTGATAGAGTCCTGGGATTACCACCACAGCCTTACAACTGGCTTTGACAGTCATCTTTTCTGTCACGATTTTAGCTATCTAACTTAGAGAAGTCATCCCAGATGGAAAGTGTCTTAACCGATTCTTCTAGAAAACAAAGAAAGAGGCAAAGATTAAGATGTTAACACCTTCGGGGAGGTGCCAGCCCTGGTGGTGAAGAGGAGAGGAAAAGTGAAGCAAAGCAAGAAAGGTGAAACCAGTGTGCTGTGATGTGTTACCACACTGGTTTCTGCTTAACAATGAGCCACCAAGACACATGGTGAGTTGCTGTGTCCTTGGGTTACCTGGCACTCGAAACTTGTATGTAAGTTTTACAAAAAGGAAGCAAGTTTTGAGAAGTCCATGGGGAAGAGAAAGAAAGAGAAGGAATTTATGTACCTGACTCCTTCCATTTCCCATTGGTCAAGGCTCAGCTCACAGAAAGCCAACTCCTCAAAATTGCAGGATTTTCACCTAAGTCACAAAGTGGAGGGAAAAGAGCACAGGCAGAACGTTGATCAAGAAAGAAAAAGAAGGAATGTGTGGGACTCTGAAAGATGATCTGAGACCTTGTCTCCACAAAGACATGGATGCTGTCATCTCTGTAGTTTTTTCATGTGCACAAACTCTGCAATTTCATGTTCAAGTAGTTGCATTTCAAAACTTGGGGTTGTTCTTCATGTTAAGCATGTTGGAAAGACAGGAATTTAAGATTTGTGGGCAATGGAATATGAGTCAAATATCTTAATATGTAAAATCTCATGTATAAAAACTATAGCTTATATCAGTAGAAAATATTTTCTCTTTTGAACAGAAAAGATACAAAAGTGTTCAAAAATACTTTTTAAGAAACTAGAGAAAATCCATAATTTTGTCTATTAAATCCTTCATCTAAAATTATATTGTTCACATCAAAGTATAGCTTTAAAGTAAGATTTGGAAATTTGTGGGATAAAATACATTGAATTTGGAATTTTTGATATGCTCTGTTTGTTACACCACCATTATCAATACCACGAGTAATCACCAGGAAAAATGATGAGATGAGAAGCAGGCTGAAGCTTGCAGAACCAGTCTGGCACATGCTGCTGCAGAGATAGCACAGCAACCTGGTTCAGGATGAGAAGTGTTTTCATGCTTATCAGGTTGAGACTTCTGCTTAAACCCCAAGGCAGCAGGAAGGGCAACATTTAACATCTCAGATACATGCCCAGTATTTATTTATAGATACATGACACCCTAGTACCTCTACATCTTCATATGAATGTATTCAGAGTTTGGTGAATCTATGTACTGTTGGAGAAAGAGAAGGAGAACCCAGGATAGAGAAAAGTAGACCAAACTCATACAGTGCTTGAGGCCTAGGATGCAACGTGGGGCAGCATTAAACCATCAACAAGTGCTAACAATTTTAACTTTTACATACACTGCTTGTAAGTTTCAAAAGTTTATTCCTAGTGTTTCTATCTGTAACTACCATATTTACTTGTCTTTTAGGACCCAGCTGAACATGTCAAGATTCCCATGAATCTGTTCCTCTGGTCTCAGTTCTGATGACATGCAAAACCACCCTCAAAGATATTTCTTCAGATGTTGGTTAAAGCCTTGAAACCAGTATGAAATAAACTTGAGAAGCATCATCTACTAAAATTTCCCTCAAGCTCTGGGTAAATCCAGTTCCAATATTTAATTTTTACAGATCCATGTATCAAGAGAAGTATCTCCATGAGAGTCCAGTGCCTCTAAGAAAATTTCAGTGCAGGGAGATTCTGAAGGTTTGTATCTGACCTTTCTTTGGTTTTAATCACTGAATTTCTCGACAACTTTATAAGTTGAAGGTGCTGGGTCACCGTCTAACTTAATAGGGCCCACCACAGAGACTTGGTCACCTCTGATTGCTCCCATTAGTCTCCGCACATCTGGTACACTGTCCTTGGGTGAGAAATGTTTTCCATAACTTTCCTCTCGTTCACTACCCTGCATATAAATTGTTTTTATTAACCAGAGAATGATACAGCACTGTATATTTGTGTGAGCTGTGGCCATTCTCAGCTTTATCCTACAGAAAGAGAGTTGATTGTTTTCTCCAAAATGGAATTAAACACTGTTTATCACCAATGTCTTCTTTTCTATTTTTCTACCATTATTTAATATGGGTCAAACTAACCTTTGGTTTGACATGAGATTAAAGAACTAAACATTGTAACAAGACTCTTTGAGACAATTTACAATATGCCATAGTTGTGGGAAGAGAAGAGCCAGATAAAAAGAATACATCACTTGGAAAGGTTTTTCCATTGGACAACATATCTGGATGTAAATATCTTAGAGGTATTCAAATGTATATGGAAATACATATAGTTGGGTGATTGGCACATTTCTTTGCCAGAATGATAAACAAAGTGATAGACAGTCTATCCTGTTTTATTTCAGGATATTTTACAAATCTAATGAAAGTCATCTTTCTGCTTTCTTTGCAATTTCCCCCACGGATAAGAGTAGCATGGAGTTTGGTCCACATGGATACAACCACAGCTTTATTGTATACCATTACAACTGTGTCCTCCACCTCCACCCTAGTCATGGAGAATGTAGCTCAGGGCCATTACAGCCAAGTAAAGAAAATGAATCATCTTTATAAAGAAAGTGGACAAAAGACAATATGGCTACATTTTTATTAAGACAGTTCTGCAGGTGGAAGTAGTTTGTGCTGGAATCCATTTTATCTTCATAAAAGCCAAAATGTTTACATCCTGGAGTCATCTGCCATCCCATCATTGACACTTATCTTTTGAACAAAAACAATGTTTAATTTGTTCTCTGATTTAATCCTACATAACCTGAATTCATACACAAATACCATATTGTTCACATAGTATTCCATTAAAAATATAAAAAAGGAAGAGGAAGTATCTAGACAGCGTTAAAGATAGCTAGTCATTCTATTAAACACAAGAGAAACACTAGTTCTGGTCATAATTAGAGGTCAGTTTCATGAGAGAATAGTTAGAACTTCTTCTGCATCAAGCTAATGGCAGTTTGGGGAAGAGAAAAAGCAACGTTCTGATTGAACTATGTTTAATTTCCATATTGAAGTGTTAAATTAAAAGCTACCTACTTTTTTCCCTTATGTCACATTGTATGTCACTAATGTCAATCTGTGTGAAACAATGACTTTTGCCAGGTCACTTCAACATTAGCAAGACTAACTATTACTTTCATGTGTTCTTTCGCTCTTCAATTACACACTGTGTCACCCGAGGACTTGGAAGTGTTGTTTCCGTGTCATTTGTTTACATTTTATTCATCAGCCACCTTGCCAGAACGTCTTAACTTCACATCATACAGCTTATTTGTAAAGGGAGTTTCATTCCAATTTAAGATGCTTAGATTAAAATTTTAAACAGCTTTATCTATTCACATGAAGCTAGCTATCAGATACACTTACAAGCAGATATCACCCAAATTTATCTGCTGTTCTCTACTTTCTCTCTCAGTCCTGCCCAGTGGAATACCTCACTGACTCTTCTAGGTAGACGACAACTAAAACACAGCTTCTTGTATCTTCCCTATGCCCTGTAAGGTCATCTTTTCCATCACAGTTTTTCCTAGCAGATCATTTAGCTATGCAGTCATTTGCCCACCTAATTATTTTGTTTTATGTTTTATATAGCACTGCCCACACCTCTACACCTTGTGAAACTACCTTTTGTCAGCCTTGAAGGATGCCTCCCTCAGATGGTCACAGAATCACAAGGTCCAATTTGCAATCATAATTGTATAACGTTCAAGCCCTTGAAAAAGGCTCAAAGACCTTCTATTCCATCTCTCACATTTGCTGTTAAGGAAAAATGCTGTAGGTGGCAAAGACAGGATTAAAACACCAATCACTGATTTCAGGTTCACAGCTCTCACTGCAACAGCCTGCACTTACAACCCAGAAGAACTGCTGCAAATTAGTCTTCTGCAAATGAGCAGTCTCAAAAATGTCAGCGCTCTCTGCGCTCCTGTGCTAGAGGGTCCTCCGGAGAAACAGAATCAATAGGATATAGAAAGAGATACATGTAAGAGGGTATTTATTACAGAAATTGGCTCATATGTTTATGGAGGCCGAGAAGTCCCGCAATCTGCTGTCTGCCAGCTGGACACATAGGAAAGCTGGTGGTGGTGGTGTGATTCCATCCCAGTAGGAAGACCTGAGAACCAGGGGAGCTGATGGTACAACTCTCGGTCTAAAGGGGGTGCACTCTTCTAAGTCCCAGAGTCAGAAGTCCTGAGAACCGGGAGCTCCAATGTCCAATGGCCAGAGAAGATGGACATTCCAGGTGAATTAGAGAGAATTTGTCCTTTCTCCACATTTTTGTTCCACTTCGGCTTTTAACTGATTGGATGCTACCCACCCACATTGAGGGGGTTGAATTTTCCTTACTCAGGCTACTGATTCAAATGCTAATTTCTTCTGGAAACAGTCTCACAGACACACCCAGAAATGGTGTTTTACTAGTGACCTGGTATCTCTTAACCTAGTCAACTTGACACATAAAATTAACCAGTCCAACTGCACACGTTTTCCAGGGGATCCCAGGCCATGTCGATGTTTACATGGTGCTTCAGAATTTGTCAGTTCCCTGCGCCATCTTTTATCATATCATCCCTCCTTACTTTCTCAGGCACACTTGATCACTCTTACTACATCATGTAAGTCTGCTTTTGCCTGAAACCCATCCTTTAAGTGTTCTCTTCCAATCTCCTACAGCCAGTTTAATTTCATTTCCTTACATTTAATAGGTTTCTAAGATTCACTTTCCCTAACTTCTCAGAGTAGTTAACTTTCTTCATCAATGTTAATGGTTTCATGCTTCTGAGGATAAAAACCACAAATATTTTTAGTACCTCCTATCAGTCAATCACTGCGGAAACATGGGGGATATTTATCAGGTACCTTGTATGCACTCTTTTGCATCCTCTCTGCTTCACCTCTCTCTTGTCCTAGTGTCCATTACATGACTTGCTCTAAGTGAACTCTGGCCAACCTTATTCCTGACAGCACTTTATTTCTTGCTCATGCTGTAATGTGTCCTTTAACTAACAATAGCCCATTGGAGGTGGTGGTGGTGGGGGGTACCTACAACCACATCATGATGAAAGGAACTTGGGCCTTTTCACATATGTTAGTGGTAGCTAAAAATGGACTACCATGCCATCATATTCCCACTTAGAATTTATCTAAAGGACAGTGTTAAGGAAAATCTTACCAGCAGGCAGAGATGAGAGCAATATACTGCATCATTGACTTAATATGGAGGTAGAAGGGACCCAAAGTATGGTGGTACACGAACTCATGGATAGGGGGAAAGGCCTTGAATCCTCAGTCATGGACAGGAGAATGAAGTTGGAGGCTTGGAAGTGAAGAAGTCTTGAGCCAGAGATCTACAGATGGACTTTAGGGTGAGTATAAAGTAAATGGATCTTTATGTCTCCAGTTAATCCTCACCAAAAATTGATCACCACAGAGTAAGCACTCAGTAACCAGATGGATAGGATGACTTGTCTTGTGACTGTCAACCAGCTTGTTTCCTCTGCTGCCCCAGGGCCTAAATGGGCTTGCACAATGGGACTATGAAGAGTAGGCGTGGTGGAAGCGGGTGAGCTATGCCTCGGCTCCTGCTCACAAAGGCCACTTCTTAGTGTCTACCAGCAGCTAGACTGGACCTGAACCTGTGGGGGATCGCGGTCTCTTGAAGCAACCAGCAACATGGTAGCAGGTGGATTTCATCGAAACTCTTACCTCCTTAGGGATTAGCAACGACTCCTTACCAGGATCTGAGCGGGGACTTAGCCAAGAGAAATCGATGGGAGAATATGCCAGGTGGTAGCACCAATACAAGAGAAGGCTTAAAGGTAAGAGAGTTCGGGTCTGTTCCAGGAACTGAAAATACTGGGGCTAAAAGTTCAGAGAAGTGATAAGAGATGAAGCTGAAGGGAGAAACAAGGCCAGATGAAGAAGCCTTAAATACCCCTTCAGATCACAAAGGAATGTTTGAGTCTATTATGACCCTGGTAACCCGAAAGAGTTTGCAATGTGTCTTTAAGGAAAAAAAAAGCAACATTAAAATTTTAAATAGCTAATGAGATTGCTGCATTGAAGGCAGATCTATTTCCAGCCCTCAAGGCATAAACCTCTTCTTTTGCTTCTGTCTTCTGCAACCCTCTCTCCACAAAAGCATTAAGACCTGAGGGATGTACTAAATACTTGGGATTTTTCTTATGAGTGGCCTCATAGAACCTCACAGTTGGAAGGTATTTTTAAGAGCATCTAGTTCAAATTTCTTCTTGGTTTTCTTATTTTTAATCTCAAAAAATGCATTTTGTTTCTTATGAGAAATATAAAAAGAAAATAAGGAAAATATCAAATTGAAGCTTTCTTATAAATTGAGAGTCTGCCAAAACTGAGTTACAGGCATCTATAATTCAGAGATTGGAAACCCAAATGTCTTCAGTTGCCAGACAGGCAAAGAAAAGGAACGAAATGGAATTAGTGTAGAGAGGGATACAGAAATTTTAGCTAACCAGATTGAGCAGTGCCTCTTTTAAAGACATTCAAATTATATTTTTTAAACTGAGTTCCATGTCTGTAGGCTCACTTTGTGGCTTCTGAATCATGGTACCAAGCTGTATACAGTTGGTAGTTACCAAAATTAGATGGTCATCAAAATCATGAGGCGATCTACTAAAACATTCAGATTTCTGGGTTCTACCTTAAGATTCTTGTTTTTGTGCGATTTATTTTGGTTTGTTTTGATTTCATAGTTTGTCTCTTTGACCTAAGAAATCACTGATTTAGGTGCATTTATTTGGCAAATAGTTTATCTGATGTTTAATATTTGCTGCTGATGCTAGGAATATAGCAGTAAATAAGCCTGTCTTCCTAATCTCATGAAGCTTACATTCTAAGAAGCATAACTGAAATGGACATGTCTCTGTTCTCCATGACAACCTAATAAACTAAATTATGTTTACTTTGTTAACCAAGGATAAATTAAGGTTTAAATTAGTCCTTTAAAGGAAAGCTACTGATTTATCTATGAGTAAACCAGGACCATAAAATCATAGTATCTTTCTAATCTTTTATTACTTCTAATATTTAGAAATAGTAATTCTACTTGATAGTATATTTATACAAGTCAATTCCATAAATTCAGTTTTATAAAATTATTGGAATAGAATAGCTTATATAATATTTACTCAATGAATATTAAGTCATTCATTGATTTTTAATATCATTCAAAACAGGACATAAAAACAAATTTAAAATATCTAAGAGATTAGGTTCATCTATTTTCTTTATTCTATGAACTTGTCAGAACCTTAACACATGCCTTCCTCTGCTTACAGCACCTCAGCGCTGTCTTCTATTTTGTCTCAGTGTTTAAGGGCTGCTCAGAGGAGAGAGGTTTATAATCTCAAGTACAAGACAAGTAAGTTGTTTAAGACAAGCATTCCATGGCCCCCTGCCAGGACAGAATTTTCCCCAAGAATCTGGCATTGTTTTCTTTTGAGTCACATCAAATAGTTTCTTGCGCTTCCGCCCATCCGAGTCTCATCCACTGGGTGGTCAGCATACTGTCTGCTTCACAACAGCTGGGGGAAGAAACCACCCTGAACAACTTCCATTTTGATACAAAAGTTACAACTCCCAAGAGCCTCGAGGCATTCTAGTCCTGACTTGCTGACCTTGGCCAACTGTTGTGGCCCCTCACAAATGGACCCGGCAAGAAGGAAATTAGAAAAACTCTGGAATGTGTCTTTTGGCCAGAATAAGCTCAATCTAGAGGGCGGGAAAGAGACTCTCCATTTTATTTTTCAGGGTAATGTCTATCACATGGAAGGCCTACTGAACACTCAGACACACCAAGGGTTTGTTTTGTGTTTTCTTTTTCGGTCACACACTCATTTCAGGTCGACCCTCTTTTATCCAAGTTTCATCGTGGGCAAGCATCTGCACTGTGGAATTACTTTGGTAGGTAAACAAAAATAAAATATTTTTCCTTTTGAAGTGGTTAAAACATGATTCTTTAGGTATCAAAGAAGGAAGAACCATGTAGCATTAGCTAGAAATAGTCTCTCAATAGACTTAGTTCTTTCTTCTCATCCATTTTGTTCATTCAAATATTTTATTCAGTCTTACTGTGTGAAAGGCACTAAGTAAAGTGCTTCATTTGTTTGTTTGACATAGAAAAATGAAACCCTTTGCTAGCTGAGTAATTCACAGCGATTGCATTATCATTAAGCTTCTTCCAGATTACTGAATTTTTTTTTAGGGAAGAGAACTTGTTGGATAAATTCAAATGCATAATATACTTAAAAACAGAGTACTCTATAATCACATACGAGAGGGGAAAAGACTCTAGTGTTGCCAGAGTTAATAACTCATGTATTCTGCGGGAACAAGTTTGTTTTGAGGTAGCTAAAACATAACCATTCCTAATGATTTTTCTTTCAAATCTTCCCTGTAAGCATACATCTGCTCCTTTTGAGATTTAACTGCCGACACTGGCCAAAAAGAAAAATATCTGTGTTCCCTTCAAAACACCTCTCATTTTGCATTTCATCAAAGGCCTGGCTTCATTTGATCTCAGTTCCACATTTCTATTTTTCACACTTCACCTTAGAGGCAACGGGATTACCAAAGAGAAGCACTAAGTGTTGGGGTGATTGTGGGGTGCGAATCTTGTTGTGCTGTTGAGCACAGTGTTGGACGGGTGTACTCAGCATCCTCACTGAATTCTTTGCCAAGGAAATCCAGGCCATGATAAATAGACAAATGTCTGAGATGATTGTGGCTCAGTCTGATGAGGCGGCCGCCTCCATGCTGTGTTTGTTGTTCTGGGATATTGTAAATACTAATATTTTATAAGCTCGGGAGCAGTGGAGAAATGAATCTCATAAACATAATTCAGCCTTTCCAAGTTTTTGAAAACACACAGCCTGCAAGAATCTCACTCTTGGTTAGCCTGTGGGTTTGGCCCTCAGTCCCATGAGCTGTGGAGATTTGAGGTGGGCAAAGTCTCACCTACGGCCTTTCGCAAAGACTGGAACTTTGAGTTGACGTGACCGTATAAAATTTCGAGTGGTTGAAAATGACAGAATAGAAAAGAATACCTGCATTTAAAATTTATAAAACGTGTTGTAGCCTAAATTAATCAAACCAGTTTGAAAGAATAGGTTTTAAAGAAAACCCACAGGGCTGATTATTAAAAAGGCACCATAATTATTTATTTTCTTTCCTAGCAGAAACAAAGGATGTTGTATCATATTGCATGCAAAGCATTGATTGAGGGTATTCTGCTAAGACACTCAACTAATTAAGTCAGATTCTTTTTGAATTCTCCCCCTCCTTTGGTGAAATTTTGGATCTGATCTGTTATCTGTAGTCTCTTTCTCCCTTGCTTATTTCTATATTCACAGAACCAAGCCTCCTTGCTCTCTCCCCAGTCTTTTCTCCTCTCTCATAACTAACTCGTATCTTCTTTGAAGGTGGTGACCCTTCTGCCCACCTAACCACTGAGGATTGCTTTTAAAAGAAGCACCTCTCCATGCAGTATGTTTATCATTCCCTGAAGTGCAGCGAAAAGTAGAGATGCCCACTCCCTTTTATATACCGGAGACTGACTGAGTTAATTTTATTAGACAGCTTTGGGGATACGTAACCAAATGCAATAAGGACTGAAATAGCATCTACACCTTAAATCACGACAACCAGTAAAAATACACTGATTAATGCACGGCTAAAACAGATACTATGTAAAAGGAGTGAAGTAGGTGAAAGATTTTGTAAATCCTAGAGCACTACGCACACATTACCGTGGTTGTTTTTCCTTTAAGACACCGCACTGCGAGTGAATTAAATAAGATGCCAATTGCCTATTAAAAACATAGCCTTAATTAGAGTTGGGAACCCCTCTCTTTGTATTAAAGGGCAATAATGATGGAAAGACCTGCTACATGTGGGATCTTTCTTTTCTTTATCCTCAGTCGGTGATGCTATTTGGGTAATAACTGATGAAAGGACTAGGGTGCCAACCAATTTGCAGTTAAGTGGCTAATTAAGACCCAAAGCAAAGCTGCCAGGAGGTTGGGTCTCCTAGCTTTAAAGTGACACATAAAAGCAATTAGAATGGGGCTGGCTTTGCTAGGACATATTTAAATTTGGACGAAAGTTGGGGCCAGTTATTATTTTATGTTAATATATTCCTTGGTAAGACAGCATCGAAGAGAAAGCGGAATCATTTAGGACATAAGATATAAATTACTTGGATTCGCTGAACCTCGGATGTGAATAAAAAGCACAACTGTAAAACCATTTCTACGTTTGCAGTCATAGTGGGGTAGTAGAGTAGATCTCCTCGTCTCAGAGGGAAAGAGAATAGGTGGATGGAACACATGGCCGTCCAAGAGGAGAAAATCTCTTAATTCTTGGCTGTGTTGTCACCTGTCTGTCATATTGCCTGAGTGTGACACCTAGCCCAGAGTGGCAAGGTTTTTCCAATGTTATATTTCAATTTGGGACAATCCAGTGTTACATTTAAATGTACTGCTCTAATAGCAGAGGGAGGAAAACAGACTCTTTTTGGGTATAGAGAGAAGGTTTGAAGTTGATGAGGAAAAGTAGAGAGAATTGGAGAAGATGGAAATTATAACACATTATCCAGATATGAGGGAATGGTGGCCGGGGAGCTTAGACAACTTTTAAAATCATAGCGCCAGCAGCATCTTAGCATTGTGGGGAAGCACAGTCCGTTTGTACCTTGCTTTTGTGATTTATGATGTCACCATTAAACCCCTTGATGGCATTATATCCTTGCAATTTGCAGTCGCCTAGCATTTTTTTCTAGATACAACTCAATAACTCATTGTGTAGCTGTTTCACACACACATAAACACACGCGTTAGTGTATGTGTGCGCTGAATCTGTCGTCAGTGGAAACCATGATTTTTGATGTAATAATAAGTTGGGGTTAATAAAAGGCAGGAAATCATGGGCTGGATGGGTAGTCACTGTATCACCCACTTTGTCATGAAGCATCATAAGGGGACACAGCACCGCATGTTACAGGAAACGGGTATCGTTTAGGCTGTGTATATATTCTTGTTAAGAATTAAAGAAGCAAACCTGTTCGCTGGGTCAGCCAAAAGCCATCATTGAAGGAAATATGTGAGATTGCAAAGAGATAAAGAAGGAAATATATTCAATTCACCCAACATGATAGTAATAGGATTAGAAAATAACAGGATTAGCAATATTAAACCTTCAGGGCTACATTCTGCTGCCCCCAGAGATATGTGTCTGGATCTCCTCACAGTCCAGGGAATTTCTGTTTCCTTCCAGAGAGCCTGGTCATGGCCAGTATGTGACACCATAAACCTGGGGAAGAGAAGGTTTTGGAACCTTCACTTCAAGCCTATAATACAACTAGTCATTAGCGTTTCTGTGGGGGTGGGAGATAGTGTTTCGGCATCTCTTGTGTTAGCTTTAAACTGACTTCTGTAATTATTCTCCAATGGAAACACGAATGCTGGCGACTTTCTGGGGAGTTATTTTTATTTCTATTTGAAAATTTTAGCTACAATGCTGGATATGAACGGCTGGATCTCTGAGGATGCTGTTCTAAAATTCTATATTTATAAAATGACCAAAGAGCTTATGCTGCTTAGATTAAATTTATCCCAAGATGAGAGGTTTTATCTGTAATCATCTGCTTGTTGACTAATCTGGGTGCATCTTGTGCAGGTTTGATGGTTGAAATGTAACAGGAGGAAGTGATCCAGATCTTGAAGGGGCTTCCCTTTGTCTTTGCCTTTGCCTTCCAGAAATATAGAGATAATGAATGCTGCTGCTTGAAATCCATCATGCCTTAGAGTAACATCCACATTGAATGAGACTGCTAGTTTGATCTGAGAAAAAGTGGGGTGCTCTCTTAAAAGGAGTATGATATATAAGATCACAAAAGTATATAGCTTCTCAGGAAAGTATTTTTTAAAAGATACAGGATAGCTTTTCCACAAGGTGTTTAAAGCCCACATGAAGTTTAATTCCAGAGCATTTGTTTCTGTGGCATCGTAGTCTCAGCTATGCTGTGGTCCACATCACATCATAATATTCTTTCCACATGATTCTCATTATGAGACTATGACCTCCATGAAGAAAGGACCCTTTACTTGCCACGTTTATATTCTCACCAGCATTTCACACAGTTCCAGGCACACTCTAAGCATTCACTAAATATACCTTAAGAAAGATCTACTGGTCTATGTTTAAGACACTTAATGGTGAGCAATATATCTGCGTTACCTACAGAAACCCCTTCCACGGGGCTGCCTTTCTTTGCTTTAGGCTTCCGTTGTGAAAGTTGAAATGGGGATTAGATCCTGTGTCTTGCAGATCTGTCTTCCATGAAGTGAGGAAATCAGTAAGAGGGATATTCAGAACAAGCTCAATATCCCAGCCTGTCTCTCTGGAAGCTTTTAATGCCAGCAAAGAGAAATTAATGAATGAGAAACTTAAGAAATAGAATCTTGGAGTGAGCATAGAAGCATTTGGCTTTCTACTATACTATACTAGGCCTATCAGAAATTGTAAGCAGCTTTACTGCTGGCTACACTTTCTCCCCTGGGTTATTTCCTTTTCTATTAAGTAATTCCTTAATGCCCAGGGAGTTAAACGTTTTGCTGAAAAGAGAGTTCTTAGCATCTTCTAAGATTCAAAGCCTTACTGCACTGTTTTTCTTGATCTTTTAATTTTAAAGTGCTACCTGTATAGTTAAATGTCTCTCTCCTGATACATTTATTTTAGTGATACTTTTAAGGTTATGCACATTTGAAGACAGATATTGTATAATAAGACTCTTATCATCTTTCCAATTTCCAGCCAACATTTTAGAGTTGCATGAGAATGCCCACCAAAAAGTGAGGTCCTTTTAAACACATTTCATGAATGCATTTGCTGTTTTAATAAAAAGGATGCATTACAGTTATTGTCACGTCAAAGGCAGGAAAATTTATTTTCTTAGTTTTCAAATGGAGATATGATTCAATTATAAATAGTCTTTTCTTACAATTAGTACATCATCAGAGAGAACTTATCTATTTACCAATTTTTCCCCTCTTACGCTTTTGATAAAAGTCATAGACCAAACTCTCTGAACTTTTACGAATTCCCGTGGTCCGATGTCTTTTGGCCTTGCTCAGGGTGGGAGTAGCTTTTGGAAGTGATATGCTGTTCTTCAGTATCATAGTGATGTATTGTCTGAGAGCTGACATGGTTTAGCAGTTTGGCATTTTAAAGAGACTTGCCAGGATGAATACAGCATACAGAGGTGTGTGTGTGTGTGTGTGTGTGTGTGTGTGTGTGTGTGTAATCCTCAAGTGACGAGACATCTATTCTGCTAATAGCCATGTACTTGGACCCATCTACAGTTTGATTGTACATCAGTTATGATGTGTCTGTTTCTAACAGGAAGGATACCGATCTTGATGAATAGCTAAAAGGTAAGATCATTCTTAAAGGTGTGAGTGATTAATAATAGCGATGCATAGATTTTTTTCTAAGAGTGTAAATAAAATATATCATTCACATGAAGGGCAGGAGTTTGGCAGAATGATTCATAGTGCATTTAAAAGCATAAAAAGTCAAACCTAGGGTCTCTTCTAAGCATGTCAAAGAGGAAGCTGGTTTAGCCATTTGAAATATCCAAGCGAATGTTGAAATTATTTGAGTGGGTGCATAGAAATCATATGCCTTCTGGGATACTGAAGACAGAGCTAATATTATTAACTACCACCAATTAAACACAATCATAATTTCCTCCTTTGGTAGCCAGAAAGTAATAGTATGACAGGGGTAAGTGGATGAAAGATAAAGGTGACACTTCTGTACTATGACCTTGCGACCACATATTTCAATCCAGCCAAGATTCTATATATATAACCTTTGGAAGTTCCTGTGGAAAGCTGCTGTATTAGCATAAAGCTTGCTTATAGCACAGTCAACATCCATACCAAAGTACATGGGGCCCTATTAAACTGTTAACTAATGCAACAAGACTGACAAAATTGGAAGACAGAAGAATTATGCTGGTGGTGATATCAAAGGACAGTAACACGCAATCTACATGGTTGGTCTTTGTTGATCCCTTGCCGATGGTCTGGAGCTCATGGCGTTTTCACAGTGCATGAGAAGACAGCCCTCTGGGTGGTGCACCGCTGCACCCATGCTCTCCTGTGGTCCCCGCACCACAGAGACACTGCATGTCCCAGACAGGAAAAGTCTCAACCCTGGGGTCAGGGTGGGATTCACCCTTTCTTCCCTGTGTCCCAGGTGAATGAAGGAGCATGAGTTGTGTCTTTCTAGCACGAAGTCAGAGTGGAAAAGCAATGACTATCATCCTAAACTGTGTAAAAAAGAAACACTGATGACTGTCTAGGATCAAATGCCTATATTCGCTGGAGGCAAAAACTAGAGTTATCATTTGTATTCTGAAGAATAAAGATTTGTAGGTTACTGAACTTTTCAAAGACTTTGTGGACTTAATGTTCTATAAAAGATTTCATGAATGTTATTTTCCTCATTCGACACCCCTTCCTGTGAGGACAGAGGGCATCCGTCCTGGGCATGATGGAGGTCACAGGGACGTCCTCTCTCTGCAGTTGTCATGGCCTTCTCCCTGTGTTCTGTGGCTGCCAGTGCTCCCTGTAAGTCAGGGCTTGTGTAAACAAGCCAAGCATGATGCCTATTGATGGACGGAGATCTGACAAATACACTGACACCATCAGAAGCACCACTTTTGAACGTGAAGGGCAAAAACATAGGAAATACCAAAGGATCGTGTCACAGGTGAGACTTCACTATATCAAGGTCTTCATAGTATTTCTGGACACTAAACTCCCTTTGAGAAAATCTAAGGTAATGATACACTTTACTGACTTGAATACAGCAGAGTACCTACCCCTCCCCATTCCTCTAATAATTTCTCTTTCAAAACACATGTTTTGAGGATCATTCTGCCTGTGTGTGAGGGGGTACCAATATAAGCGTACATTCTAAGTATAGGTCATCTGAGTATCTTGGGCTTCCTGGGGTAGTTGGATTTAAAATTGGTTCAGTTCTACTATAGAATACATTTCCAGATTTGGGAATCTTTGAATAAACATAGAACATGTTGCTTGTAACACATATTTAAACATGGAATTCAAAGGTGTGTCTCCAGATTAGAAATATGTAAACTGGTTGTCTGCATCTGGTAAACACTCTCACGAGACGCTACCATGTGTTGTACTGTAAGTTCTAACTCCAAGTTATATGTCTCAGGATAAGCAAAAATGAAAGCATGAAATGGCTCGGAGAAATCAGGCGTGAGAAGGTCATGGTTAGAGGGGTAGATACTGGCAGATATATTAAAAGGTTGCAGTGTATCACTTTCCTCTCAAGTCCCTCTGTGGATAGATCTTTTGGGGGATTTCCTAAAGACATATTTATACTTTTGTTCACCAAATTTTAATGAGAACACACTAACTTAAAAGACAAATGCTATTTCAATATAATGTGGGTCATATGTAAATAATCACATTGTGGTCTATGGGAAAATGAAATATTCTAACCAGTCATCAAACAGACAACTGAACAGCTACTTAGAACCTTTTTCAACAAGTGTGACTTTTTTCCCCTTTACTTTGCCTTTAGAAGGGGAGGGCGAGCAAATCACTTCTCATTGTCTCTCCTGTGTGCTCTGTGCCCCCGGAGTGAATGGATCTATACTGTTTTCCCACGGGGCTCGAGTGATCAGGGTTACTGCTGTTTTCCAGACGGTTGCCTACTGAAATCCTTCCCAAGTGTCCCTTTGCCCTGCCCTTTAAAGCATTCTTCAGGGAGCAAGTGGCTGCCACTAATCATATGGTGAGTCCAGAGATGACCGTGCCTCATGCTGGTTATTGTCACGGCCAAGTGGCAAAATGACACATACAGTAAGAACAAGATGACAACCAGATGATATATACATATATCCCATTTGACATACACATATATATTTGAAAAAGAGGAAGAATCAAATAACTGAAGTGGAATGGCCATACGTACTTTGAATTTCCCCCAAAGGTTGCAGCCTCTATAAGCTATCTCTGATCTCATGTCTTCTGTGATGACATGAAGGATCTTTCCCTTTTTTATCTTTCTCTGACCATTACCACCACTGTCCTATCCAACTCCTCAGCTCCTCAGGACCTGGAAAGATCCCAAGTTTGTCTGGGCAGAAGAGCTTCCATGCAGAAGTCCCTGACTATGGAGTCACTAATCATTTCCAGATGTAGAACATGACTGTTACTCTCTTGTTTTATTTTCTTTTATTTCTCCATTCATCCTTCATCACCATAGAACCATTTGCGGGTTAGCTCTCATTTAAGAGCCAACTAGCTCCACAACTTAGCAAATCAATGAGTTGCTCACCAAATAACCAGCAAAGAGACAATCTGGTACAACAGTAATATAAGGAATTAGTCTGTTTCCACTAGAACCCGGCCAGTTCTAGTTATCAATGTACTATGTTGCATGAAGTGATGGGGGAAACTCTTCTTTCTTAGAGTTCCATTTAGCTCCTCCATTCAGAATACTTTAATTTTAAGTATTTGTTTCAAATGCATTTAATTTGACTCCTTTGACTCAAAATATACACAATCAGTCCAAACAGGTGTTTTAGTGAGAAGAGTGTTTACACAACAATTCAGGTGAGGTAGTCCCAGATTGACTGGATGCAATTTTAATGACCCAGCATCCTCAAGTGTGTGCTGACTCCTACCACAGTCCGATCACTTATTTATCAACATCACAGAGTACAGGACGATTTTTCCCCTCCCTCTAAATACTTTCTAGTGACTATTTGAATTTACTGAAAAGGAGGAGGAAGAAGGAGAGGAGGAGGAGGGGGAGGGAGAAGAGGAGGAGGTAAATAGTTCAAAGAAGAAAATACATTTTTGTGTTCTAATAATGCTAAACTTCGCATCAATTATATTTAGTCCCTTCTACTTCCAATTCACAAGCCGTCTTTGGTGTAATCATGCTTTAATATACTTTTTAGTAAGTTCCAAACAATCCATTAGGCATTAAAATTCCAGAAAAAATATTTGTTGGAGACCAAATGTCCATAGATATATGTTCAGCATCTGAATGTTGCAGAAAACTTCTCCAAAATGGCCCATATGTTCTTCTAGAAAAAGCAGCAGTTCTGACACTGAACCATAAAATATTCTGGAGGCAAGTGGCAGAGTGCCAGTGTCTTAAGGGACAGCATTTTCCACTTTAAGTAACAGACAAAATAATGCTTTAAAATGTTCTTGGTGATGTATGATTCAGTAAACCCAAAGTAAGGAAAACCTTTTCTTCTTAAGACTGGTGTTGGGAAGAAACAGACAAAAATTAAGACTTACTCTGCCAGGGAGCATAAAGAATCAATTGGTGTTTTTCCTGAAATTCAGGAAATTCAATGAATCGATAGACTGTTAGGAACCAGGCCACACACGCTGAAAGTGATTCTTTATAATGCTAGATACAGAGATAACACAAGGCTCTTTAGAAAGCCCTAAGCACAAGCGAGCATTAAAAGAAGCTAGCTTGTGAACTAGCAGAAAATGGAAACAGCTTATTTTTTAATAGGAGTCTGTGAATGGGGACACTTGGCAAGGGTAAACCAATGCTTAATTGAAAGATAAGCAACTTACAGATAAATATCAAACTTTGTTTTTTCATTTCTCATTTGATTTTTGTCATTTCTAGTTCACTTACCCTGTCTCTAAAAATGGCAAAATCTCTGTCATACAATAATTTAGATTTAATTGACATTCCCCAAGGCAAGCAAGCTGGAAGTATAATAATTCTTTCGAAAGCAAACACTATTTGATGACTACAAGCATCAAGTCTGATCAGAGAATTTTCCTTGGTCATTTTACAAGAGTCTATCCATCTGCATGTGATCTCTGACACAAAAAGTTAAAATATATAAAATGATCCGTTAAAAATTCTAAATAATCAGTGGGACAGCTGGGTGCCTAAAAAAATTCTTTTTACTATAATGGAGGAAACATTAGACTGAATAATTTATTTTATCTATAGTTTTATTTTAAATTATTTAATTTACCATTAAAACATAAGAAATTTACTCAGCTGAAATCATCACAATTTCTTACATTTTCTTTCAAAAAAGAAAACTCAAAAAGAGAGAAGTAAAAGAAAGCAAGGAAACTTTAAAAAATTGCTTAAGGAAATTGAAAATTAATTTTCATAAGAAATTGAATTCAAATTTAGAGAGTTTTTTTTTTCTCAGCCAGACTGTGTGCTAAGTTTTTTTGTTTGTTTTGTTTTGTTTTTAACTGAAGTATAGTCAATTACAATGTGTCAATTTCTGGTGCACAGCATAATGTTTCAGTCTACATATACATACATCTATTCATTTTTATATTCTTTTTCCTTATAGGTTACTACAAATATTAAAGTTATTACCACTAATTTTTTTAATTTCTTGCTATTATCATAGTGTTCATTCCTTGCCTATTAAACCAGGATCATAAAACATGCAGAAATCTTATAACTTTGAACTCATTAGGTAATCGTACTCTAGATTATGTCTTCTCCTTTTGGTGGGATTTTAGCTGAGTCTAACTGTTTTGGGGGAAAGAATCAAAGCGTTTAGGACACATAAAATTTAAAAGCTAACATTTACAGTGAAGTAAAGTATTAATTAAGGTAATAATCATGACACTTGCTCAAAAGAAGTTGCACTGTATGTAGTGGACCCTGGCACAGGGACAAGATCAATGTATGTACTCCATTCATTTGAACAGTTTTCAAATGTGTCTAAATATGTAGCATGGAGCACCCAGTGGGTGAGCATTGATTATTGTGAATGTCTGAATTATGCCTATATAAATAATTCTATTTAAAATGTATTACAAAATGCATGGGCCCATAGGAGGTAGAAGTGAAGAGACTTGGACTAATGGGCAGAGAAGTTACATATTTGTCTATTGTCCCACCAGTTTCTCTGAAGATTCTTCTTAGTATCCAGTCACTATCTCTTCCTGTTCAGGTCCAGGAACAATCTCTTCATGTTCCTCACCATCCAATGTGTCATTGCCTAAATAGTTTTAGACCTCACAATACATGAAAAAGGAGGCCATGCCATTATTATTTGCAAAGCCATAGCTCTTCAGAATGCACTTGTACTGAAACAATGTAAATTTTTCTTGCTGATACAGTTCCCTGATACCATGTATTTAGTTACATCATTAGTCATGATGCTACGTCACCCGATGGCTTCATGGTGCTCTCCAAGGTTGTAACTGCTCCATTGAAGAGGACCACAGATAAATGCAAATCCTTCCCAGAGTATGCAGGAAAGTGTGAATGATTATTCATTTTCTGTCATTTTAGTTTTGCTATACAGAATTTTATAGCTTAAACATAGAATAACACATAAGACATATTCAGAAGAATATGTCTTCCCTCAAAATCTTAACTAAAATCATTGCATTCCTAATATGTAACACCCTTCAATGTGGACCATACCCCTGACTTCCACTGACAGTGAGGCTTATTGGTGAGAATCGTATGAGCTGACCAAGAAAGATGATCCTATGCACACAAGGAAGTGTCCATCCCATTTCCAGCAAAGCTTAAGGCTAACCCAGCAGAGTATGTCACCACATCCATCAGAGGCAAGAGAAAACTTCGATCAGAGGTGCTAATGAGCATCAGGGAGCAAGATTCTAGCAAGCCCTCAGAGGCAGCAGGCATAGCCATTCCCAGAGATCTGCCAGACATGTAGCGCAATGCCTGTGGAAGGAGGAGGTTACAACTTGGGAGGAGAGCTGGGCACAAAGCCAAGGGCGTCTGCTGCTTCCCCTGCCATCATCTGATGCTGTAGATCAGAGGGGCCTCGTGTCCTGGACACAGAGGTGAGGACTCACCCTCTGGCCCACATGGAGGGCTCAAGCCCAAGGGTTAGAGGTGGACTATCAGTAGCCTAGGGCCCTAAACTCATCCTGTATTCAAAGTGAGTAAGATTCAGTCAAAATCAACACGTCGGCACTATTCGGGTAGGTCAATCTCATGTGATCCCATGAAAGAAATAACTGTAATCTGAACTCAGGGTATCTGTTGTGGAAGGCACCCTGTAGGTCCTAGCCCCTAGAAGGAATCTGAAAAAAAATTGAATGGAAGGCATTCTAAAGTGCAGAGCGCCCCTAAGACACAGGCTAGAGCAGGGCCCCTTGCTGGTGCTGTTTTTCCCTAAAGTTTAGATACAAGCCCTGTCTCCCTACAGCAACAACACATGTCCTTTTCCATATTACCAGTAATTGTATTTTCAAATATATTGCCAGAGAGTAGGATTCCCAATAATTTCAGAATAGCCTTGTGGGAAAGGATCATGTCTTACATTTCTGCTCTGCTCTCTGAAACCTGGCTCAAGGCTAGTCACATAAAAGTCAACAAATACTTCTCGGTTCATAATAGGTAGTTAGCCAGTGCAGTTAATGGGTGAACTATAGGACTGCTAAACGAGAGAAGTCACAACTCATTGATACTGTAAAGGTAATTGTTACCGGAAAAAAAAAATTCCTAGTAAGTCATTCTTCATCATAAAGATTTCAAGCTAAAGAAAACAGTGCTGTATACCAATTCTTTGGCTGGAGATAAAGTGCTGGGTGGATATTCTATTTCCTAAAATTGTTCACCAGATTAAGCTCTTGATATTGTTTCTCGTCTCTTTCTCTGCTTTCATTATTGAGAACATTCGTAACTTCTTCTTTCTTTTTTACTAATAAGTTCAATACTTCATGCTGAACATAATAATGACCTCTCTCTATGACTAACTCTCACTATTTAGAATTGAAGTGTCACTTTTTATATGTGATCTGTACCATATTGATCACACCTATATGTATATGAATGTGCAGGAGCATCATGTGCACATACGTATGTCATTATTTAGATACTTTTTATATATATACATGTCCCATCTCCACCAGTAAATTATATCCTTTACGCTAATGAGCATTTTTCTTATAGAGCATGAAGTACTTTCCTAGACAGAGAAGGAGAAAAGTTTCCTATATTTGATTAAAGTTTAATCCCACCATTGGATGCCTGGACTTTGAAATTTTTTGAGACCCTTGATGCTCATTAAAACATAAATAAGATTTACAAGTGATAGGCATCAATAATTAATAGATTTACCCTGTGATACAGCAATCCCACTTCTAGGCATATATCTAGAGGTAACTAATTTGAAAAGATACATGCACCCCAATTTTCACAGCAGCATTATTTACAGTGGCCAAGACATGGAAACAACCTAATGTCCATCAATAGATGACTGGATAAGGATGTTTTTGGTATATATTGGAATACTACTCAGCCATAAAAAATAATGAAATACTGCCATTTGCAGTAATATGGGTGGATGGACCTGGAGATTGTCATACTAAGTGAAGTAAGCCAGAAATAGAAAGAAAAATACAATATGATATCATTTATATGTGGAATCTAAAAAAAAATGATACAAATGAATTTATTTACAAAACAGAGATAATTCACAGACATAGAAACAAACTTTTGGTTACCGGCAGGGAGGAGTGGGGATGGGGAGGGATAAATTGGGAGTTTGGGATTTGTAGATACTAACTACTATATATAAAATAGATAAACAACAAGGTCCTAGTGTATAGCACAAGGAACTCTATTCAATACCTTGTAATAGCCTATAATGAAAAAGAATATGAAAAGAAATACATATATTTATGTATAACTGAATCACTATGCTGTACACCAGAGACTAACACAATACTGTAAATCAACAATACATCAATTAAAAAAAATTTTAGGCAATTCTATGGTAAGAGATGAAATAGGTTAAATGGTTAAACTAGTGTGGATTTTCCAGGGGATATATATATATATATATACAAACCCAAGGTGATATATTTACTTCTCAACAATTCTTCCTCAACAAACCAAAATCATCACCAGTCATCAGCACTGTCTACCACTACTACTACCAGGACAACCCAACATGCCAGGTCACTCAGTCCTTGGGGACTGAAGCCACACATCTTTCATAAGTCTATCCTCAAGTAAAAAGCACATAGTAGTAATCAATAAATATTTATTGGGGGGGATAAATGAAAGTCTACACTGATTTGCTTTCTTAAACTGATCTAGTTGTGTCTGAGTCAACACATGAAAGCTAATAACGTAATTTCCTTTCTTCCACCAACGTTACCAGAAGTTGCAGTACAATGATAATTTCACCTTGCCAAAGTTGTGAACATTATACAGGAAATGTGTTTCATGGTTACTAAGCTACACAGTTCACTTTGTTCATTCTTCTCAAGGGAAACTAAGTGAGAGGATATAGGTGGCTTTGCTCTTCAATCATCACCATGAGAAAAAAAGCACTAAAACCGTGTGTCATCTTCATTAAGCCAAAACAGGAACAGAAGATCTTATTATTTAGAAAAATTTAAAAACAAAAGAGATGAGCGTGGCACACTGGAAAACATATGATTGAGGAGAAGAAAGTGAAGATGAAGAATTTACAGTTTGTGATAAAACACTAAATAATGTTGAAAAGTTCTCACCTTTTGTCAGTAACAAGGGCTTAGAAAATGGCTTTAAGACAGTTCAGATAAGAAGACAGTGTCATGTGCTTTTGAAAATTTAGAATAACTTTTGAAATATGATCATGTATCTCTTCTTGAAGTTTAAGAATATAAACATGTGGCACAGAGAATACTAGAGCTTGCAAGCCTGTTCTGATTCCACTAAAATTAAGACTCATTGAAATTAAAAGAGATTTTTAGTCCCATTTCCAGTTCAAAGCAAGACAATCTTCCATCGCCTCACCATCAGGTGGATTCTGGAAGATAATTATTTTGCATGCTCGGTTCAGGTTATTGATTCCAAAGCACGAGGTTACTACAGGTTTTCGAGGAGAAGAGAGCCAAGACACATAAACTTTATTGTTATTGTTGCCCATTTGACAAGATAGCGTCCCAAATGAATGCCATTGGCCATTCATATGGAAAACAAAAGCCTGTTTATCAGCTGGTTAATTGTGCTCAAACATGAAATAAGATTCCTAGCAGTGAAGCTCCCTCACATTTCTATTTCTCACCTCAATTTTACACTCTCTGTCAACAGAACCACTTTTGGCATCCAAGTGTTTACCATCACGAAGCACGTCTGCCACAGATGCCTGCTGACCTTTCAACTCTGGGCAGCACTTCAGCAGCTGGCGCACTCGTAGGAAAGAAGTTTCCTGGCCCCATCATCTTCCTTTTATTTGTATGGCTTAACTCTGAAATGAACACTGAAAATACTCCTCACACAAAATGGGTCTGGTGAATGCATTTATTTCCCCTCAAATTTTCTGGATTTGGGGAAGACTGCATTTTTTGCTGTTGTTAACTCATCTTCTAATTTTTTTCTCAACTTAGCAGCTGGAAAGGATTTATTTGATGTATAATTTTCAAAAAGTGGTTACTGACACTTAATTTAGCCTGGTTGATATACACTCGACCACCCTAGTGTCAAAGATTCTTATTTTACCACAGGGAAGAGATTTAAATAGAGGGCTTCAGCTTTCCTCTATGGAGTTTCAGGACAAGCTGGATGATCAGTAAAGAGCCAACATAAAAAGACAAAAGTACACCCCCCTTTGCATAAAAGTGGAAAAGCTTAACTCTGATAATAAACCGCTACTAAAATTAATTATAATTTACCAAATATCTTGAATAGACACTGCACTAAGAGCAGGATTATATATTCTCTATTAATGTACACTGCTCTATATGTATAGTAAACATACATTCCCTATTAATGCATATATAATATATTCTCTATTAACGTACTTCAGTGGACACATAACATAAGTCTCTCAAGGTAGCCTTCTAGATGGGTGCTGCTTATCTGATTTTGGCTGTATTCAACTCGGTAAAGTGTACCATTATCTCCTGTCTTGAATCATGGTCTGAAGCCTGATCTACCAGCTTCCTGTTGATTGTGTGAGCCCCACCCCCACTTTGGTATCCTTCCAGCAAGTTCCCTGTCACTTTTGTTAACCAGAGTAGGTATCTGTTGCTTACAGAGAAGAACCATGACTGACATATAATGCACTTAAGTATGAAAGAGAGTTTATAATTCAAGATAACATACGTGATATTGGGAGCAGAACAGATAAAAACCTCAGTGTGCTTCAAGAAAGGGGAAATGGGAGTGGGCTTGGATAATCAGGAAAGGGGGCAGAGAGAGTGACATGTAGGAAACAGCAGAGTTTCACCAGGTGCAGTAGGGACAGGTGCAGTAGGATGGGTGAGGAGGGGTGACAATCGTGTAGGCAAGAAGAGGCAAAGTGGACTCAGGAGACAATGACTCAATCCACTTAAATATAGTGAGGACTGACTCTGAGTGCTCTCCCTGCCACGAACACCTGTTTAGAATCTTCTACTGTTGGGCCAGAGAGTGTTCAGGTTGGGTACCTGTCCTGGTTGGAAGCACAGGGCCGGTCATCTCAAGGAGAGATGGAAATGCTTGGGGCAGGTTAACAAAAATTTCTGACAACTGCCCCAAAACTCTTCTGTAAGAAAAATAGCATCTACTCCAACGGCAAGTTTTGATATCACCTACGCATTATTTACAGGTAGAAAATGGAAAGTAAATGCTAGATTTAAATAAATGCACTTAAAACAGTAATGGGCAGACGTTTGAAAGCTTAAAGAGTAGCACTTCATGGAAATTGTGAGAATTTCTAGCTTTGATTGATTCTCACTTTAACACTTGGACTAAACATAAAAGCATTCATAAAAAAATATATATATATAACTTGTATGTGAAGAAAAGTTTAATTTCACTATTATGATTGCTTTATATTATTCTCTAAAAAATACTTACTGATACCTCTGCTTCTTTCTGACAGATGTTAGCTCATTTTTTAATCATTTTTTTTTATCTTAAGGCCATAGATAAAGCAAAGATGATTTCTATGGGCCATCTTACTGTAAACACAGCTTCTCTCTTCTTTCTGTATCTTGCTGTACTATTGGTATTTAAAATTCCATTAAGTGTAATGAGTAACTTTTTGCTTGGTAACCAAACTGAACATTCCTGCTGGAGGAACATGGGTGGCAAACAGCCACACGTAACACAGTGGAGCTATTCCCCTGATGTGGTTGAGAAGATACGTGTGTTGAAGCATCTCATCAAGTGTGAGGAAAAGAATGGTCACAGATGCCTGTGCACAATCCCTTGGGGTGCTGACCAAGAGTAACTGCGCCATTTCACCTTAACCTAGAACAATTGTCAATCGTGAGGATTTCTCATTGTTGGAATTAAGCAATGATGGCCATCTGGCTATAGCAGAGTTTATTTGATCAATCTTTTACAGTTCACATTTAGGTGGATTCCATTTTAATTACCTGGATTATCTGATTATTTATTTTGGATAAGTTCCAACGAGTAGAATTGTTAGTATATACACATTTTCAAGGTTTTTGACCTACAGGGTAATTGCTTGTTTTTTTTTTTAATTTTATATATATTTTTAGAAAAATTGTATCAATTTATACTCAGTCAGCACTGTATAAGTCACTGCTACATAAGCCCTTGAACTTCAGTCCTGGAGCCCAGGGGAGAAAGAACATGAGTGGCTCAATCCAGTTGCATGAATATCTAATCTGAATTTCCATTCTCAGTCAGAAAAGTCATCAAAGTTTAAGTTGCCAAGTTGTCACACACCTGTTTCTGTTTCTTAGTATTTGTTATATTATTAAGATAAAACGTCTCCCTTATAAATTTTACGCTATGTTAAAGTAATAAATTTTCCTGAAATATCAGCACCGAATTTCAGTTCCCAAGCACGAGGTTCTGCATTCAGCAACTGAGGGAGAAATTCTCATCTGACCAGTTTGTTAAATCTTCTACATGTTAACTTCTTGCAGACTGCGTTGAAGTCTGTGTGAGGAGACTGCTTCCTCTCAAATACTTGCAACTTCTGAACTTGAGAGGCAAAGCAAATTATTGCCTGTATTTAATAGCGAAATGCACAGCGTTCTGTGATGTTTAGCCTTCTAAGATTTTTTTCCCTTCCTTTATAGCGAGCAGACAAAAAAAGTTCTAACCAGGAAATTAACTTCCCCCTGTTTTTCTTGTTTTATTTCACTCTCACTTTCTCCCTCTTTCTTCTACTCTCAGAAGACTTCACATGTGGAGTAACACCTGCAGGGGTGGTAACTGCAGTAGGGCTTTGCCTGACGGGTGCCCTGTGAGTGCAGAGAGTGGCCCGGATCACTGTCTCTACACTCCTCCTGCCCATCGCCTGGTTACGCCTGGCATCAGGCCATTTGGCCACCGTGAACCATCTTCATGCCCATCATGGCAAGATCTAGAAGCCTGGGGCTCTGGGCAGTTGTGCCTTTTCCCCTGGCTCAGTGGAACTGAGAAAAAAATCTCTGTCCCTCAAATGCAGATGGTCAGCAGACTGGAGCACGCCAGTAATCTGAGACGAGGCCAGACTTATTTTAATTACAAATTACTCCGTCACTTCACGTTTGTTATCTTTCTGTACCTGAAGTTCATGCAGCAGACAACTTAATACACATTATTTAAATAATCATCAAAACCCTTCCTGCTTCAGCACTTTCCACCTTTCTCTGGAAAAGCCGGCACATTTGTGGGGATTTATAACTGCAAGTGCCTGAAGTTAAGTCTCAGTTCCAGCAAATGGGGGGTAGATGAGCCTTTAAAACAAACTGATCAGACATTGGAACAACAAAGACAGGAAGATTAAGGCAGTCTGTGAAGATGAACGTGTAAAGAGATCTTGGGGGAAAATAGCTGGAGAGGAGCCTTTTAAAAATCAAACAGAAAAATTTTCATCGGTTGGCTCTGGCTCCTTTTTAAAAAATTTAGCAACATGTGCAAGGAGTTTATTTATCAAGTCAGATCTCCCGTTCTTAAAATACATTTAAAAAAAAGAAGAAGAAGAAGAAGTAAGAGGAAAGTAGGTTCATAACCCTTCAGTAGTTTCCCCAAAGTTATTTAGCACTGTGGTCACTAGGAAAACACTTAATAATTTGAGAACATTTTCCAGCAAGAATACAAGGAACTGAAAGGAAACCCACGTGCCCAGGTGGAAATTCTCAGTTCCGTCTCCTATACTGGCCTTGTCTGTGCGTACACAGAGGACTTATGACATAGTCTTCTGTTACACGTATATTTGTTTTATTCAACAATGCCAAAAAGTGATGACTTGGAGACTGAGAATGATGCAGACAGTCACCTGTCATTCACTGGCCTTTATTCTGACAACCTCAGGCATTCAGACATGGATTTATGAGGTTTCCCCCCTTGCACTTTATTTTTAAAGGGGGTGGGGGATGGGAGAGAATATCAGAGGATTCTGTCTTGAATAGACTTTTGTTTTGCTCTTTCTTTTACCTCTTGACTGTGTCAAATGCAGTGTGTCTCTCATGCAGTTTCTCTCTTTAGAGAGCCTCGGCTGGGCCAGCTAGTTAGTATTCAGAGGCAAGGCAAAGAGGATAAAATTCTTCTCTCCGCTTGCTGAGACTGCAAATAAGCAATTAGACTAAAAGCAACGTATGGGAGAAAGAAGGCCATCACAGACATCATTGTTGACTGGAACCTGCCAATATAACTTTAAAATTGTAAAAACTTCATAGCAGGGAGAAATAATCACTTAGGGGTACATAAGTTGGTTAAGACACTAAGTCAGTATTTGTTACAGACATTTCTGCTGTGTAATGTACTCTGTGAACTGTAAGATTTTCCATTTAATCTTGTTTACTTATTGTAACGAGAAACAAATGGGTGAAATTAGCAATGGTGGTAGACAACTCGACCTTTTATTGTGTTGCATGTTAGGAGAATGTTTTCTAGATTGGCGTGGTCCTCCCATTTTCGTTTGAGCTCACTTTAAAGGACTGTGATGGAAGGCTGAAGGTTACAAACTATTTTCTGTCTGACCAGGCAACGTCAGTTAGCTTTGCCGAATAGTTATCTGAGAGGTTTACACGATACACACCAGCCATTTGCTGGGTATCGATGATGGTCCGTGAAGTAGACTCTTCTCCCTCCCTGTAATATAGATGCTTTATGGGGTTCTAGCAGTTGATGCATTTCCTGTGCAAATGCTCACATGCAGCTACTCTGTTACTAAACTGGGATTACCTAATTCCATGTTGTGCTAGACCCATCTCCAGTGAGCCTTCAAGATTGTCCAATTGCCGGGAAATAGTGACGAGAATTTGTTGATTTGATATATTTAATCCATCCCTTTTCCTCTTTCCGCCCCCATCCTTCCAAACCACGTTTCCCAAAAGTTTAGAAATGCTAGCCTGATGAATTTATTTTTGCATATTCTAAGCCAGGAAAAAGAAAGGAATCTGGATTATTGACATTCTTTACCGGAACTACAGTAGACTGGAGTTAGCAGAAAAAACTGCTAATCATCACAGTTTTCGTGTGGGAAGCAATTTGCCTATAATTAGTAAGTTGATAAATACCAACAAAATGGGTGCTAAAACGAACAACTCTTGTGCTGAGAGACATTTGACTCCACATTACACTTTGCATTTTTATATATGCAGCATTACATTTTGTTACAAAGAGCGACAACTTTAGTGGCAGCTGAAGCAGTCTCATCTGTCTTCTGAAGGAAAGCAGGCATACATCTTAATGTAACAACTTCTTTTACAAAATGTATCTGTTTTTTCTAGGAGTAAGCAATGCAAGGATAAGAAAAGAAGTTGGTCTTTTATTTATTTCATATAAAATGGTAGCAAAAGATGGAAGACTTATTTTGCAAGATAGTGAAGTGCCATAGCATGTAGCATTAAATGCTACCAGTGTCTTAGGGTGTAGTCTTCACTGATAACACCAAATTCACATTTGTTTGTACATCACTGTTTTCTGCATTTCCTATGAAATGATTACTGTACTAAACATTATCAACACCATATAGAGTCAAACTCATGGCCATTTTTGTTCAGTTCAAACAGTGAAATGTGTGTGGTGTACTAAAATGTGAGAAATGTTCAATTCAAATAAACAAGATATGGTATACTATTATCTTTATAATCAAGTATGTTTATACGTCTGAAATGTTTTAATAAAACACTAGCTTTTGCAAGGGTCTAAATCACAATTGGTGCATTATACATAATAAATAAAGGGCTGTGATAGCTTTATCAGTGGTATACTGATATTCTGACTCACATAGTTATCAGAAAATATAATATCACAGTAACTTCAGTCTGTATGATCCGATAGAACAAAAGAGATTATCCTGAGAAAGAAATTGTGAGGTTACAAATAAAGCAATTTCTTATGCGAATGTGGCTTGGAAATAAATACATTCTTTCTAGTGTTTTTTCAGAGACATAATTTTAGCAGCGTCCTTATCTACAGCCACTTTACAGGTAGCTCAATTAGCACACGTGGTTATCAGAGATCTTACAACGTCTTCATACTGCAGACCACGTGGTAGGTGGATTGACTGCTAATTATCAAACGTCTTCTAACATGTAAATATATTCTTGCATTTAAATAATTTGATGAAGCTTTCTTTTCCTTTCCCTTTAAACAGTATATCTTTGGTATTCCTAGATACTGAATGAGATGGCAAAAAAATGACCACCAGCAAAATAAATGCATGTTTTTCTTCCGCTCTTCAGAACATTCTATGGTGGGTGGTAAAATATTTAAGCCATTTCAGAGTCATGTAAACCATCCCAAATATGTCAGGGGAAGAAGAAGAGGCTGCAATTCATTAGTTTTCTGCAATGAATCAACATGAAAGAGAACATTTTCAAGGCCCAAGTAGCCTTCTTTTCATTTATGGTTCATGTCAATAACTTTATACTATGAACATTTTGCTAATTTGAGATATAGTATATCTTCGGTCCATAACAAATTGATTATTATGAAATAAAATGGTAAAGATTGAGAAAGTATATGTTGCAGTTATTTGTGAAGTATATGTTCTATCCTATCTAATTATTATTATTTTGTTTTTCTTTGTATCAATCCTGTTTGAAACTTCAACTTCAATTCATTTGGCATATATGCTTTTAATGATGATTTATTTACAAGATGGAATAAAATTCATTTTGTACATGTAAATTTTTCATGGTACACTGATTTAAAAAAAAGAAATATTTTCACATTTAAATTTAATTTTGCAACTCCTTTTGAAAAGACTTACTCTTACTTATTTCCCAAAATCAAGAAGAATACATTCAAAGAGTCTGAGATTCAAGAGTGAAGCTATACAACTTGGATCTGGTCCAATTTGCTGCCATTTTTTCACTAATATTATTTAATTTGTTGTAGGTCTTTTTCTTTCAATTAATGACTCCATTTAAGAGACAGTAATATTTTACAAGTGGCATATAACGCATCTTCGTGGAATATTTATTCCTTTCTAAAACAAAGTCTCCTACAGTGAGCTGCAAGATCCTTTCTTTGTGCTTGGTTTACTCCCAACCTTTTTTGCCATTCAAAAACAATGCTGACACGTGCATGAAATGACAAGTAGCATTAGAGTAATAAAGGAGTTAAACCAAACCCAAAGCAGAGTCATATATTAAATTGTTTTTAAAAATACTGACCTAAGCACCTCTATGCGATGTTATTAGTAAAATATGAAGAAGAAGGAAAAAGACACTCGGAAGTGTGACGTGCTCTCCTGTATAATTGCTGATTTGCCATCACGTTGGCTCACCATGCCTTTGTCAGATATTATTTCTTGTCTCTTTGTCAAAGGAGAGGTTTTGAAGCCTTTATTCTGCACCTGGTGACTGCTGTCAAGGCTCAGACCAAGCCTCCCAGGGTCCCAGGAACCTGTCCAGAAAGCTTGTGGTACAAAACCTTTTAAAAAGCCCCTCACATCCACTCACCAGGTCAACACATATGTTCTACCCCAAGAAAAATTCTAAACATTTCAACATCAGCTTCAAACACCGGAACTGTAACTTGGTGATGATTTTTCATTAAGCCCTCATGTTGCATAGCTCTTGCCCATTGCCCTGCAGAATGAAATTGAATGCAACTTTTAGGTCATCTTCCCTGGGAAGTGGTGATTTCCTAGGATTTGATGATTTATAAGGCTTTTCTAAAAACGGTTGGCATTTCCAAGTGGAGGCTTCCCACCATGTAATCCACACGGGGTAAGATGGAGGAAAAGGGAGTTTATTTTTCATCCACTTACTTCTCCCAGAGAAGTTAAGTCGAAAGGCAGTGGTAGAGCTTTTCATATCAGCAACAAAAAATGGTAAAAGAAATCTTTGTAAAACATACAGTGGTAGAACTATTTTCTACACAGATCCAACTATGTGGAGAACTATTCAATTAGGCCTCACAGTTACTTTTAATGAGGGTTGTTGAGGAATAAGTGGAAACATCTGTTCCCCATGAACCACCACCGTGGCCACACAAGAGAAAACAGTTCTCTCTTCTATTGATTGGGGCTGGTCTTCACGGAACATTCTTATTAGTATGCTTAGAACAACCATGCAAATCTCTAAGCCAAATTAATTATTCTTGGCATTCCCAAGAGATAATCCTACAGTCATTTGCTACCAAAGGCGGGGAGCAGGGGAACCCTCCTTCTGTACGTGTTTTATTACGGTTAGCAACGCCTAATTGCCCTACTGTATGCTGCCTTATTTTACCAGCTACAGTCTGAATTCATTCTCCTCCTCTCCTTAAAAGTTTGAAACCCCCTAGTGACAGGAATATTAATGTGCCAACACTGTCATATCTATTTCAGCTCATACATATGCAATGTCTTTGTTTTCAAAGATTTATGTCAGACTTTGCTGAAGTGAGGTATTCTACCATTTTAGATAATAGCATGCCAAAGCGATGCTATCAGCCACATTCAGCTCTCACTCAAGCACACGGGAGGAGCATCCATGCCTTCATGGCTTAAACTCATGGAAACTGTTATTTATCCTTGTTTGATGAGAAAAATCTTTCAGGGGGAAGTGGTGTATTTTTTGGAAGAAGATTATGGCCATCCTGTGGATTATCTTTTAATTAAGAATGGATGATTTGTGCCCAGTCTGCTGGAGCAAACATCTTGCTGCTAATGAAGTTTAAAAAAGACTGACTTTATTTAATTACAGCTAATCACCACGGTAAAATGTGGAATTTTCTTTGATCCTACATGTATTGTGGTAATCCCTTTGGCAGATAGCATCTCCTCAAAATATTTTGAGTTTTTCGGTTGGTCACATCTTAGCAAAAGGTGGAACCAACTTACGCTAAAGAATTTCTTTCATGCTTTCTGCAGTTGTCTATCCTGACATCAAAATTACATGAAATGTTCTTACAGGTTTTAGACAGTCCTTTAGACAAACAGTCTTGAAGTCTTCAGATATTTGGGTCTTTTACTTCGTTCAGGATTCAGAATAGGATTCTTGGTCAATGATTCAATTAAATCAATGATGTCAAAGTATCAGGCACTGTGCTGGCCACTAGGAATAGAAATACGAAGAGAACACAGGCCCACCATAAACCAACCTTTAATGATAAACTATGCTCACTTTCTATTACATTCAGTCCAAGTGGACGTAGTAAATGTGCTTTAAACCCAGGGATCGCTTTGTCTTTGATTTGGGTTGTTTCTAATGATCAGATTAGAATTGCTTCGCTTACTCGAGACTCGAGCCTTCTAAGATAAAGAAAGGGCTGTCCTTTTCATTTTGTTCCTCTCTTGTCTCTTCCCTTTGGAATCAAGTGCAGCATGGTAACCCCATTTTCTGGCCTTATTCTTTCCTAAACCTCAAAGAAAATTATTTTAAGAACTCATAAATGTTAAGCCAGTCTTTATTCCAGGTGCTATCTGCCTCTAATTTTTCATCTTTATAAATACCAGACAATCATTTCCACTAAATCTAATTACTAGAATGTAACTCTTTGGTATGCTTCCTAATATTTACTCTTTGGAATGTAAATTACATTTTTTTTTTCCTGAAGTACAAGCCCTTCCCCCAAATTAGTGTGGTTTATGTTTTTAATCTCAAAGAGGTCGTCTTGTTTTTGTTTTTGTTTGTAATTACCGTTTTTTCCCTATTCTATGATTTGTTCTGTAAACTTCATTCCATGTGATGCTGATGATGTAGGCTTATTAGATGCAAAGGCCCTGAAAGACAAAGTTCTACTGGCTCCCTGAGGGGGAGGAGAGAAACTGCGGGTGGAGAGCAGAGGGGACTGGGGCAGGAGAGACCCGCCCTGGGCAGAAAAGGGCACCAGGTAACTCCGACTCTACCCCAACCACTGACCCCTAATTAGAGATGGGATCAAAACAGCACTGAACAGAGTATAGACAGGCTGCTCTTATTTTGAAAAACAAAACTCTCTTGGAATATGGCTACATCTAAACTAATCAAAATGAAAGAACTATAGATTCACGACTTTACAATTGGCTGATTTCAAGAATATAAAAATTAAAACCCAGGAGTTCTCCCAAAATGAATTCTCACCAAGGCAAATAATTCCTTTTGAAGATACATAAATAATCTATTCCATTATTACTCCACCATTTTTAATTTAAAAAGAAGAGAAGAATCATCTGAACAGAACGGTTTACTTTACATCTCCAAATATCTTGCCCTTTAACAAATCTGAGTTTCTATGAACTCGTTTGGTTTGCCAGGACTTGAGAAGATTTAAAGTAGATTTGTTGTCAAGTCAGTGCAGAGGTCTCCACCTCGCACCTAGGGTTCCTGTCACACAACAAAGAGAGCTCTCTTTCCATTTGCACATGAATAAACATGTCCCTCCCTTGCACACTCCACACTGTCCCACAGCCAAGTACTAACTGATCTGCCACTTTACTCAGAACTCCTGGCATCCTACTAGTGAGCGATTAGACTTACAAAGTGATTAAGTTTGGAGGAAGCGCTTCAAAAGTGCAATTTACGTCTTTAAAAAAATTAAATATTATAAAGTAGGAGAAACAAAACAGAATCTGCAGTTAGTTCCTGCAGCACATTAAACATCTGCAGTTTTGTCTCTCCCCTGGGATGCGGGGCTGTGCTGAAGTCATATCCTGATAACATCTGCACGTTCCTGATAGCTTTTGCTTTATTCTTTATGGTCCGCTGATGAGAGATTCTTCAACATCCCTTCAGTCATCAAGACCCCAGTTGGATTTCTTTGCTTGTGACAGCCTTAAAGGTGGTCTCATTTACATTTGAGAAAATGTCACAATATAGGAAGATATTTTCAGTTTGATGTTTCATCCCTTCCTTTTTTTATCCGGATGCTAGTTTTAGCTTTTCAAATGAATGTCGGTCTCAAAATAGATTTTCCATGAAATATATTTTGTCTGATTTTTGAAACACCATGTCTACAGCAGAAGATTTTTTTTTTTCCCCAAGAAAGTTTTCTACAAGGAATGGCACCTCTGCTTCTACTTAAACTGCAACAGCAGCTACGATGACCTGTAGAGGCCCGCTGGTTCGACGTCCAGGAATGCAGAATGTATGACTATTTTAAAGGTCAGATATTGATGAGGTCTGAGCTGCTTTTGCTTTGCTAATGACCCCAATTACATTGGACCTGAGTAAATAGTCAATAAACAATGGTGTTAACATATACAGAAAAAAAGTGTTTATCTTACGTTTCCAAGACAACTGGCAAGTCCCTCTCCTGCTCCAGAAAGGCTCTGAGATCCTAGAAGTTTTAAAAGATGGGACCATGAAAAGTAATAGAGTGTATTTTTGTGAATAATCTTAGGCTATCTGAAAGAATTTATATTGCTGCATACATCTTGTGGATGCAGCAAGTCAGTGGTTAATGCCAAAATATAAGATAATTTTAAGGAGCTCAATTACCTGTAAATTTCAAAAAAAAGATTAATTGTCTTTAAGCATAAATTTTCTTGACCAATTCAATGGAATTTTTCTTTACCCACCAGGAGTTCATAGAGTTGACTAAGTGTTTAAGTCCTTTTTAAGTGTTGAGATCATAAAACATCTTTCTTTTTTTTTTTTTACTATCAATATATTTGGAAGGTTTTTTTTTTTAATACATCACTGATTTCTAATGCAATTTTGTTGTGGTTAGAGAATGTATATTCTGTAAGACTTTCTTTTGTTTTTTAATTCATTGAGATGTATTTTTTGGCCTTTCCTATTGTCCACCTTGAAGACCTTTCCATATATACCTGAAAAGAATGTATATTCTGTAGTGTTGGGTGGAGTATTCTATAAATATTATTTAGCCCAAGGGTGTTGATAGTACTATTCAGATTCTTTATATTCTTTCTGATTTTTTTGTCTATATGTTCTATCAATTATTGAGAGTATTAAAAATTAACAATTATGACTGCGGATTTGATTGCATCTTCGCTTCACGGACTTTGAGCCTATTTTATTAGGTGAATACACATCTAAGATATGTCCTCCTGATGAATCAACCTTTTTAGCACTATGAAATGCCTCTTTATTTCTGGCAGTACTCCTTGTCTTGAGATCTACTTTGATATCAATACAACCACACAGCTGGGAAACACAGATTTTATTTTTAAGTGTCTGGCTACATTTGCGGGTCAAATATTTAGAAAGAGCGCATCAGCTTAGCTGTCATCTTGTATTCTCATGAAGATCAACCACAGGGAAGAGCTTACCCTTTGTCACGGGTAAGCCACAGCCTTCCCGAACTAGAGCAATGAGGGAAGGAAACATCGAACCATGTGAAAAATGAATGAGGATGCAACATGAAATAAATCAGAAATATCGTTTCATTACTTAGAAAACCCATGGCTGTAGTTTTTTAAAATTATTTTAATATTTTCTGAAATTTTGAACTCAGTTATGAGCTGTGGTGGTTTGCATAGTAACCCCACAAAATTCATGTCCAACCAGAACCTCAGAATGTGACCTTATTTGGAAATACATGTTTAAAAATATTTTTTATTGTTAGAATTGACCAAAAATACAATAGTATCTGATTTTCCCCACCCCTTTAGATAACGCTTTTAAAATTGTGAATATAGATGTTTGAGTCAGAAGGGAGAGTCCAGGGTTACGTCTTAGTTCAGTAGATGGGTAGTGATGCCTTTTATTTAAATAGGTAGAATAAACATGAAATTGATTATTCAAACTAGGACAGATTTGAGAGCTAAAGAGGATGCTAAAAATAACAGAAATTGTAGAATCTTAAAATTATTTTCCATTGATTAATGATTTTTATTTTTTTGTTGGAACTGTATAATAACTGTACTCAAAATGAATTTCAGAAATAAAATTGTTTCTAAAAAACTACTACTTCTCTTTTAATGAGTTGACTATATCAGCTTGTTTGGACATAGCTGTGAATTACATGTGTACTATGAACAGTTCCACATATATTTCTTGCTCCTTAACTTTCTTGGTTTGTTAAGAACATTATTTTACTATGATGCTGCAATACTACAAAATTGGTTTTCTTATGATCACTGCAAAAACATAAAATTATCTTCAATGATACCCTTTTGAAAGAATTTGTAATTGCATTTCCAATAATGTCATGTGTTTCATCTATGACAAAATGAATTTCCAAAAGTTTTACTTGGATTCTGTAAATTGGATAAAAATCAAACATTTCAGTCACTCTTAAGAATTAATATTCTTTTTGAAATATCTGATGACTTTGACACAAAATTGACATTTAACTGTTTATCGAGTTATCCTTCTACAAATGAGTCAAAGATAATAGCTATCACTTCATTTTTTTATATGAAAAAGAAATCTTGCAATTGAAATAAGTGAAATTCACTGAGATGAGCCATCACCTGATCTAAATGAAAAACGATGTTTCAAAGAATGATATAGAAACACTGACCAGATCTGCAAGTGTTAGTTTACTTTAGACCCAGTCTCCAAAATCTATTTCTTAACTTTTATAGTATATACTCATGCTACTTGTGCAAATTTGTCACCTTCTGTTTACATGTACAGTTATGCCCCTGCATGATGATGAAGGGCAATGTCAGCAACCTTCTGTGCAAGTGAGACAGTCAACATCAAAATATCTTGAGATGTAGAAAACCAGTAGTCTTTTGTTTAACAAACATGCACTTGCTTTTTCAATCTAATTTTTTGCCTAAGAGGGAATGTATTGCAAAATGTAAAAATACTCCCCCAAAGAAAACAATTGAATAGTGATAGATTTGCGCCATCCAATAGATACCAAAATTATTGCAGCAAGGGTATTAAAATTTCTCTCTGTGTCTTCCAGGGCAAGGCTGCTCAGGTTTTATTACCTGCTTATGTTTCATGTACACCCAACTTGTAATTTCCCATGTTTCCCATTGACTCCACTGGTTGATGACCTCATGCATCTCACAGAGCACTGTATGGACCCTGGCACAACTAATTAGTTTAACAAGCACCATCAGAGGCATCAGAGTGTAATACTCTTCCCATTACCATATGGATACAACATGGAGTTAGCTGTCCTTGGATGAAATGGGAGGTTAGCCACATTACATCTGGACAAGGCTAGGAAAAGAAATGGATTATCACTAGTTACTACCACTAGTAATAGAGTGAGAGCTCTATTCATTGTACTTACATCTCGTACATTACTACATGAGCCTGTGGCAGAAACTAGAACTAAAAAGAAAAGTAGGGTTCTTTCCACCAGGCCCATCCAAGACTATTTTAATTCAACTATTAATAATACTTCACCAAAAATAAAACATTGGAAATGGATAGAAAACTAGATATGATGTTGGGCCAACAGGAATAAATTGGGACTGTTTCAGGCAAACTGGGATATAGTCACCCTAGTGCTAAGTCTTACTCTAGTGGCCAAATAAATTGATTTGTATCTCCAAATTACATATTGTTTTCAGACTGTGTGTGGGCACACATTTTATTAATGTGTGATATTGCTGGCAGTTTTAGATATTAATTTTCTTTTCCAAATTCCAAGACATCCTTTTTGTATCTTTTTATATGTGCCTCTAATGAGAGTGACTTGCCAACACTCACCACAAGTCTTTACTGTATATTCAAAAGATGTATTCGTTTTTTCACACTAAAGAGTACTGGAGGAGGTGCAAATTTGAAGGGAAGAGGATTTCAGTTTTGAGTGTATCAAAAGAGGTGTCTAAGAGACAGGCATGGGAAATCAAGTAAGCGTTTGGGTATGTGGATCTGGAGCTCAGGAGAGAGCTCGAGACTGAAAATATAGATTTGGAAATCACCAGCTTCTGAGAGGCTATTTGAGAACACAGGTGTGAGAAGCGTGTTTACAGGGGGTATGAATAAAGTGAGAGGGCCCAAGTGCAGAACACTGAGAAACAATACACGTTTACACACACATCCAAAGGCCCTGGTCCTGCAGGGTCCATTTCTAGCTTGGCATAAACACTTCTTGAATTATGCGCCAAGGCTGCAGTGAGCACCCTCAGGACTGCTTTCTCTAGCTGTACCCCCAGCAGCCATATTTTCCCACGCAGTTTCACTCCTGGCCATGAGGATTAAGCCAACTCTTAGGACTCGGCTTTCGCTTTGAGACAATTGGACCCACACATGGCGAGGAAGTGTAACCAGATTATAGCATCTCCACTCCAGGATGGTAGTGCAGCCACATTCTCTGTCAAGTGGGTAGAGAGAACATGAATGCAAATGCAAAGAGGGAGACATGGAAGTTGACCACTTCTTGGGTTTTCCTGGTACAGATGTTTCTGTTCTTGATTCAGCCCTTTGTTCATTCTGCAATTATTAATCAAGTACCTTCCAAGTGCCAAGTGCTGGGTTGGTAGTCATGGCCACAGAGATTAAGGAGTAAGTTCCATGACTTCTTGGAACATCCCTTGGTATATTCCCTTTTTTAGAATTTCTTATCTCCTTAAAATAAATCTCCTCTTGATTCAATGTTAGCTTCAGCTGGTTTTTACTGACACAAACCAAAAAGCCTGAGCCTTTATATGGAGAATATTTGTGTCTTCCACAGAACAAATGATGGTACCTTAATACATTATCTCCCATTGATGCTCAGCAAATGTTTGTGCAATTAACAGCAATTAATTTATTAATTCAGTTATTTACAATAATCCTATAATTCCCACCATAACTCTAGGTGTTAGCTTCTGAGAGCGAGGCATCTTGTGACAAAAAACACTGCTGCCCCCAAACAGTCTATCTTGTGTCTAACCAACTTCTAGCTTGCTAGAGCCTTCTAGCTTGTTACTTCAGGAAGGACAAAATCCTTTAAGCAGAGAAGTTCCAGGAAGCAGATTGACATCAAGTTTATTTGCATGTTTCAAAGTAGGCATGTGAGCATGTGCCTCTACTTAGATCCCTGTGGGAAAGCCATATTCCACTTCTTGCCATATTAACTTATTAGGAGCCATCTTTAAGGATAGCTTTGTGCCACTTGTTTTTATCTCACCTACTGAATAGTTACATCAGCGGAAAACTTGTCATCCTGGGAACAGTGATGATGATGTTCAGTCATCCCTTTACTGTTGCAAAATATTCCCTCTCTCCCAAAGCCTTGAGGCTAACAGTGACATGAACACAAACATGCACAGAGGGAACCGTAAGTGTAGCTCTCACTGCTATACTAAGCACTGGACAGCACTAGTCTCCAGGAGCATTCAAGGAATGAAGTTAAAATCCTGGTCCTACCAGGCTCTGTCTCTGTGACTTTTGGAAGTTAGTAAAATTCCTATCCTTCAAGTCCTCAAACTTGTCTCCTAGAGTTGCCGCGAGGATTAAATAATGCAATCCAATTAGCTTGTTTAGCCCAATACTTTGTTCAAAAATGTTAGTCAGTATTGTTTCTATTGCCAAAAAAATTGTTTATCCTAAGATGCAAAGTAAAGATAGGAGCAGATAGTGATTACGAAGGTAGTCATTCAAAGATCCTCAGTCGTGGTCACCACAAGCCAGATCCCATGCTGCGATTTCTGACCTACTCCACCCAACATGAAAAACTGTTTCACATTTGGGCATTCAGGTTTCAAAATGTAAACTGAAGATGTCTACTGTCTCCTCTCCACAGAATCTGTAGTGTGATGTTCTGGTCTTCAAACACAGTCACAGTGGCTGCTGAATTATCTATAGATCATGTTCTCTGAACCTGCTGTCCTAAGAGCAGAAGTGAATTGGGCTGAATTCCACGTTCAGTCTCGCAACGAGAAGATGAACGAAGCTGTGAAGATTTCAGTGTTGTCTTCTAAGTTCCCAACCTTCTATTTTCATTCGTCTTTCCTCATCTCAATGGTAATTCCACCCACATATGCAGAATCATCGATTTTTCTAAGTTTCTTTCTACTATCTTTCCCCCTACACATGCTCATCAAAAAGGGAAGAGATCTAATGTCTGCCACTTACAGAAGCTAACTGATTGACTGATGACACTTGAGTGTGAATGAGTTTCTGTAAATGCCTAACCGTAGTCAGGCCTGGGTATTCTAAGCCTTTTGTCTCTAATTATGGACTGAAAGACTGTATCCTCATTAAAGTAATTTCAGGCATCTGTAATGTAAAAATACTTCTGTGAGGTAAGGCTTACTGTAAAGGTAAATCTTCCTGACTCCTTTAGCATAATTGTACATATGTTCAGAGGGGACATGAGGCCTCTCCTTGAAATGGCCTCTTAATCACTTAAAGGTAAAGAGTTCAAAGGGTCTGTTAGAAGCCTGTCCCTGGGACCCTGGTTGCTACCCTTGCCTGACTTCTTTGTAGGGCTGGAGCCATCCTTCCCAGGACAGTGTGTTTGTTGGAATTTCTGCTACAGAAGTTTCACTTGATTCCAGACCAGGCAAGACTATGAGAGCAGAGAGCAAGCCCACTAGAGCACAGTATGTGATCAGAAGAAGGAGCCAGAGGCAGGTTACTGAGTGAGTCAAGATTAGCAGTCAGCATCATGATGATGTTCAAAAGATGCTAAGTGGAGATTCCAGCTCCCTGGATTCATAAGATGCTCAAGGATCCTGGAGCAGACAGACAGAAATCCAAGTCATCAGAAGAAGAAAATAGAGATAAAATCTTCAAGATCAGGGTCCCAGGCAAAGCTGTGGGCTTTGGGAAGAACATGGCAGAATGAAAGGGCTGGTTTGGAAATTAAGACTAGATAAGTAACCCAGATTCTAATAGTTACCACCTTGGACTGAGGCAAAAGGGTCCCACGCTCTATGCTTTAGAGAGTTCTTCCGGGCTCGTCCTCCAGCCACACTACTCCCCACGCAGCGAGGAGGACACTATGCTAAGGAGATATGCCCACCTGGATTCTGAACCCACCCTTCCACACTCTGCTCAAATGGCCTTGAGCCTGCTTCTGTGGCCTGAACAGGCCCTTTCCTTGTTCATTCTTTCAGTAACTGACAGCACCACCTGTGTGGGTATCATTTGTCCTGAACTGTGGCTAAGAGGTGGCTTTGGGAAAGGGAAAAGATGGACAGAACTTGAACATGGACATGTGGCCAGAATATAACATCCAGCCATGAGCACATCAGATCCCTCAGAGTTCAGAATACAGCTGGGAGGGTTGCCAGGCCTGCCTTTTATGTTCTTGGCCTGATGCTTTTTGCATGTCCTTGACCAAAGGAAAAAAAACTGACCCCAAAGCCTGTGAGATCTTGAACTTCCAGGTAAGAATGAAGTGGTTACAGGTTATAAGTTGAGTCGACTCCAAGATAAAGAATGAATCAATTGTTCTATTACTCTTCCTTTCATACTTGGAGGGTAAGTCCCCTCCTATCCTTGTTTGCTAATTATAGCCCTTTCTCCAAAGAGTAACCAGAATTCTCAGATGTCTAGGGTTTCACTTGTTTAATTAGCACTTAATGTTTTTGAAAAATTCCAATTTGGGGATTACAGAAGCAAATACCTTAAGGCCCAGGAGTGGGAAAAGCCCGTGGTAGCTTCAGAGGACAGGAATCACCCAATGGCACTTACACTGAAGAAAAAAAATTGTGACTAGGAAGGGTTCAGGAGCACTATGTTGTCACCTCTAAATAAAACTTATTTCCCTTCTTGACTTCCTAGAATATATCCCTATGCTTTCTTTGGTATTTCTGGAAATGAATGTTCTGTTAAAGAAGTGTGTTATTAGAACATACATTTTATGAATTAGCATACAGTATTATTTGTGTTTTTAGTTTGCTGTGCTCCTCCTTACTAAATCAACTAGGAGAAAAATATATGTTTAATAAGAATGTTGTTCATAATCCTAGTTCTCTCTGTGAGGTACTTTGCTGTACATGTCCTAGATTAGTCTGGTTAAAACATACGCACATGGTGGGGAGGGTATAGTTCAGTGGTAGAGCACTGTGCTTAGCATGCACAAGGTCCTGGGGTTCAATCCCCAGCACCTCCATTAAGAAATAAATAAAAACCTTATTACCCTCTCCCCACTAAAAATTTTTTAAAAAATTAAAAATTTTAAAACACATGCACACCCACACTTCCTTGCTTTGATATAAATGGCTTTTCCCAAAAGAACATGAACATTTTGAAATCACACAAGAGATGTTCAATATATAACACTGGTCACTTAGGAAACTGATTCTTAGAGAAAATATGGAGTAGTACGGTTGTTAAAAAAAGACAACCAAAATTTAAACCACCAAATCAGAAGGGATACAACACAGTGCTGCCAATTTGAACTTAGTCACTTTAGGAAGACAGACATTCATTCTACTGCTCAGAGTATTTTTGGAAGTCCTCTTTTGGGAATTTTTGGGTACCACTGGTACAAATCCTTTGAAATATCCTTAGTGACAGTGAATCTTCATCAATTGAGGTCAGATTTTATTTTTAGAGAGAGCAAAAAGCCAATCAAAGCCAAGTCTGCTGAATGAAATAAGTGATCAAGCTGAGTCTTTCCACTTCTGATCAAAGTCAAAGCATGCTCCTAAGTCCCAGAGTGGTGTGTTGGTGTGGCTTTAAGTTTCTACTGGCACTGAAGATAATTTTAGATAAAAGTTGCAAATATTTTCTGAGGATGATTAGAATGTGTGATTAGCTTCCTAAGACAATGATCTGGAACAAAAATTACATTTGTGTATCTAGCTTTTAATATATACTTTTTAAAGCATAGAAAGATACCTTTTTGTTCTCACACTATACATCAAAATGATTTCTAGGTGAATTAAAAACATCCTTTTTAAATTAAACCATAAAAATCTAGAAGAAATTCCAGGCGATTAGCTAACATCATAACAACAAAGTGAGAACCTTTAAGGAACATATTGATGTTGACACAATTGATGGTTAAATAAATACATCAGAAGAAATGCATTTGGGGAACTTAAAAGACAACATATGGAATAAAGAGATTTAGTAAATTCACACATTTTTAAATGAAAAAACTTAAATTGTTAAACTCAGTAAAAGGAAAGAACCATGTTCCTAGTCCCTGGAAGTATAAACAGGCATGAGTCTCCTCTGGGGCAAACTGGTGATCTGTAAGAAAGGCCTGAAAAACATGTACACTCTTTGACCTGGTAAGTTAACTCTTAAGAATGTATTTGAAGGAAGTGATGGATGTGCACAAAGATTTATATTTAAGTTCTTCCTACCAGTGAAGGAAAAGAAAATCTGATGCCCAACTACAGGGGATTAAGTTAGTCAGTTTTGGTATTTCCATATAATAGAATAATTAATGACAGGAAAATGTTTATAATACACAAGTTGTCAAATAATAACCCAACTGCAGCCATTTTACTTCTTTAGACAGACCTTTAATCTATTTTCAAATACTCTTCATTCCATCATTTAACGAGGAACAGACGGTTGGCATTGTGTGTATCTCAATTTTTTACTTTTGAAACATTCCTACTCTGGCTATGTGGTGAGCTCTCTTCATTCTGGACAAAGTGTGGTTTCTGTTTTCTCACAGCAACGCCACACACTCTAGTCCACCTTAGAAGGAAGATGCAGGGAACCTCCTGTGCGGCCCGCACAGAGCTGCCTTCCTTGGTGGGCACATTGTACTGATTTACTCTTGCCTCCAGAGAGATGAGGTTTCTACTTTCTGAGACACTCAGAGAAGGTGATTTAAAGCTTGTGATTATCACTTCAGGATTGAGTCTGTTTTTAATGACAATTTAAATCACAGAGAACAACACTGCTCAATCTCCTGATATCCTTTCTATACCAGATGACCACTTAAGTCCTATCTTCCTGCAGATCTTTGCACCTTTTCACATGTGTTTTCTTTTAGTTAAAGCTACGAATATGATTTGGATTTTTCATTTATTTCAGTGTGTTAAAACTTGAGCTCCTTCATCATATTTCAGGTTTGTTTCATAGTCTATAGAGGTTAAAATACCACCAACAAAATAACCAATCCTGCGTTCCGCTGCATCCCTTAGCACAGGGCATTTTCTCAGTACTTAGGAAAATCCCCTAAAGAAGATCTTTTAGAAATGTTGGTGTGTCTCAACTGGAACAAAGGATTTTTTTTTTCCAATCTGAAAAGAGGCTATTGATAAAGGGGTGATACTGAAAAATTGGAGATTTTTTAAAGTTCTAATAAAAGTCACCTTTTAATGGCTTACCACAAATACTGATAAAATAATTTTAATCATCAGATGTAAATTGTAGACTCAAGAAGAGGTACAATATATACCATGTTTGATTTATTACTGAAGCTCTAGAGAATTAAAGAATTTATTTTGAATTCTGTTAATATGAATAAAGTTCTATTTAAGCTATAGGTATAAGACAGTTACAGCTCTCATTTGGCTAAAGATGGTTCCAGAGGAGCAGTGTAGAAATGAGGGTTAAAATCACAGACTTCAGAATCTAACATCATCCACTGCGGCCCTGGTCCTGCCACGGGCTACCTGTTTTATTTCCTCCCAGGTACAAAAGGCATAATAATGCATATCTTGAAAGTTCATTAAAAGATAAATGAAATCATATATAAAGGACTTTGTAGAGTTCTTGGCTCATAATAAGCACTAAGTAAACAGTAGTTGTCATTACCATTTCTAATTCCAGTTCTGATGCTCATTAAATTTCATGTTGCTCTCTCCCGAATTGCCTCCTCACTGAGTTATGCTGTCTCTCTAAACTCTGTTTCAATTTCAACTTTTTCCTAAGACTTCCTTGACTTTTCTGGCTTTTACTGATCTCCCTAATTGCTTCATGAATGATTCTTACCCTTTCGCCCAGCTGAATTATGAATTCCTAGAGATAAGGATAATGCCTCCTATGGTTTCTGAATTCCTTAACATTTTATTTATTATATCCTTGTCCTAGTTATTTGTTGCTATATAACAAACCCCCAAACTTAGTAGCTGAAAACAACCACCATCTTATTGTGTCTCATGGTTTTTTGTGCATCAGGAATTTGGACAAGGGTTGACCAGGTGGTTCTTCTATTTCACAGGGCATTGAGAGAGTAATTGGTGGTGTTCAGCTAGTAGCTGGACTGGTATGGAGGGTCAAAGAGGACTTGACTCATATTCTGGTGTCTTGGGGGAGCTGGCGGGAAGATTGGGCTCAACCGGAGAGCTAGTGTCTACATGGGGCATATGCACATTCTCTATCCAGCATGGCAGGCTCATGGTAATTGTTGGACTTTGTACACGTCAGTTCAGGTCACCAAGAGCATGATCTTACATGACTAAGAAGTCATGTAGCATCACCATCATTGGTTGAAGAAGCCACAAGCCTACCCAGATTCACAGGGAAAGGACATAGATCCCACCTTTTAATGGGAGGAATGTCAGTTTGCAGCCATGGTTTAAAACTGTCACAATTTCCTCTGATACAAAGAGTCCTTTGAGAGTATAGACAATGTGCTGGTCATATTTACGTCACCAACAGTGGCTTATAAATCAGGAGATATTCAATAAATAAAAACAACATAAGCTATAAATTTCTTCTAAAAATTGACTTTAAACTTGTTCAAAATTTCTATAGTTAAGAAAAATCAAACTAATTATTTTGAAGTTTATCCTATCAGAATCTAGCCTTATTGAATTTTACTACCATGAAACTAATCATATTGAACATTCCCTTATTGCTGTCACCCAAGCCTTGTTAGTTTCTGTCTCAATCTTCTTTCTGTCTCTCGTGTAGTGTGTGTGTGAGATTTGAAGTCAGAAATATGGTGCTTTCTACCAATGATAGCATGCAAGCCACTCCTTTTCTTCAGGGCCAAATTTCATCTTTTTAATAATAATAATAATAATAATAAAAACATTAATATTAAATGAGGTAATAGTTAAAAGTTTAATACAGCTCTAAAACTCTGCAACTGTGGTTTACTATTATTATAATAACCATGGAAGACCAGCACAGAGTGCTAGAAACAGGGCTGCTATTGGAGAAAACAGGACGTGGATTTTTGTTCCAGATCTGACACTTGATAGTGACATAACTTTGGAGAATAATCACTTCTCTGCTAAGTTCCCGAGGTTGTGGTGAATTCACTGAGATAATATATGCAAAAAGTCTTGATAAACCATACAGTGTTGCATGTAGGGATTGGGAAATATTTCTCTGCCTTCTTAAATGGATGGAGGGGAAGGTCACCCAGTATTTTAGATGGAATCTATCCTTACACCAAACACCACTTTGGAGCATTTCTATGCACAGGCATCTATGCTGGAATGGCTACAAATGCAGAACCTCCTACTAAGCCTGGCCTGTGTACATATCACTCTCCTTCCTGGGAGGCTGCACTTCTCATCATTGAAAACATGCATATTGTCAGGGAAAGGCACTGATAATTCAGCTGCTGAGCCAGTATAGAGAAGTTATTCATTACTGGGTTCAACCCAAGGTCAAAAACATGAAACCCCAACCATTAAGCAAAATGGTGACAGGCACGGTCGCGATGACCCAGAGTGAATATATTGCTCGTGGGAAGCAAGGTCAGGAAGAGAGCAGGCCTGAAAGAGGCTGCCGGGTCCAGGTCAGGAACAACCAGTCCATAGTCCAGAGGTGTATGTGGGGTAGCACGTTCCAGATGGAGCAGAGGGAGGACAGCGAAGGGGAGGCCGGCTACCAACAGGAGAAGCTATGGGAAACCTCAGGCCTCTGACTGCGTTTTCGTTTCCTTTCTTGCCTCCACAACTCCCTCTTCCCCACCATCAAGACCTCCTCGCCTTGACAAATCCCATGAAGACATGGAAAGGGATATATTCTCCTTCCTGCTGAAGAAGGCAGTTTGCTTGGGCCCCCCAGGCTTAGATTAGGGGCTGGGCTTACTTCCTAAAATCCATCTCCTCAGTCAGCTTCAGCCTCACTACTTTTTTTTAGACACATTACACTTTAACATTCCCACTGGAAGACCGCTGAATTCAGTAGGCTTAAGGACTGGAGAAGTTCTTGGAAGTTAACACTTGTGTTCTCAGCAATGAAAATTATTTCCTAACTTATTTCTTGGATGTGTCGAGGCTTAACAGAAGACATCTCTGTATCAAGGCAACAGAGAGAGATCTCTATCAGATCTGTAGCTAGTGTCTGGGTACAAATGGGCTGTAATGGTCTGCTCGTGGGACTACAGTGCGTGGTAAGGTAGGCAAGTATAGAGAGGAGAGGCTGACTGCTGCTTTCGGTTGTCCTTAGAGGTGGCTACAGAAATACCCACCCAGATATGAAAGTCACGAAAGGTCATGTTCTGCCTTGCCCTCTGTTTAAGGCACCTTTTTGAAGCCCAGTTCTTGGCCTGCCTCGACCCAGGGCTCTCCCACAGCTCTGGGTGTCTGGGAAATGCCTGTTTCATTAAGGCTCCTGAACCCTATCATGTTACACTTCAGAAAGAGTGACCAGCTTACTTAAAACAAAGAAGCTTTGACCTTTCTCCCCTTCTGAAACCCAAAACAGATGAAGTTAAAGTGACTCATTTCCGGCTTTAAATATGCTCGAAGAAACATTTTCTCAAGTAGTTTTGGGCCTCAGGGTTTTGGGTATTTTTTGTTGTTGTTGTTGTTTTTCTGGTTGTATATTTACCTTAGTTTTATTTTATATTTTTATGTAAATATCTCATTCCCTTCTTGTCAAGGTCAATGTATTTATTACTTATATTCATGGTGCAACTCACTGTACTTTTTTTTCCCTCTAGATTTCTTACTTTTTTCCTTTTTTTTTTTTTAAATCTGCCTTGTTTATAACCATGACCCTTGATCCTCCACATCTTAAAACAGCTTGGCTTTCGGCAGCTAAATCTGACAAGGTCAGCATTTTTCTGTTTATTCTGAGAATACTATTTACCCTCTGGGGTTTTTAAAAGCAATTCTGTAAAACATCACTTGGAAAAAGTTTGTAGCATTCATAGAGAATCCCATAAAGTCAGATCACCATAAATGCCAACTTCCTGCTCTGATTTTTGAACTCTGGGAACAGTCATCACTCCCTTAGAATTTCGTGCCTAAGTAGCTGCACTGACCAAAAATTTTAAAATAAAATTATAGATTTAAAGTAATCTCAGTGATCTCAATATTTGTTTCTTGTCAGTTGGATGTGCTTGCCGAAGTGAATCAAAAACTAGTCAAATAATTCTTGCAGTTTTTTGTCCTTCAGAAAGTGTTTCCATTTGAAATTGCCTAACACGTTATATTATTTATTAATTGTGATAAGGAGAGGAGGCAGACTTTTTCAGTAGTCAAGCCATAGAACAAATATCCTTTTGATCAATGTGTGAGTTGTAAGGCAGTTGGGGACCGTAACTTGTGTTTAAGTAGACAAAATCTTTTCTGAACTGGTGAAATTGGAAATGTTATTTGAAAAGAGACTAACGTATTTGTCGAAGGTTCAGGGATAACCCACCAGGCTAGGATATGGTACTCCGTTCACCGGAGTGACTACAAACGTCTCGGCTTCAGCATGGACACCTCAGATCCCAACAGCCATGGGATCAAGCTGAAAACATCGCTTTCTAGCTGTGCAGTTTCAGCACAGAACCTGTCTCCAGTGCACGCAGAATTCCCCTCCCGTAGTCTGGACAGTGATGCCAAAGTATGTGATGCCTTCAAATCTCATTAAGAGGAAGCTTACTCGCTAGACTGTGAGAAGACATTTAACTCTGGCAAATGCATGGCTAGTTCGGAATGCACTCCATTAGCAAATGGACATCATTTCGGTGGTGGATGAGGGTCGGAGAGGGGGTGAGAGGACACTCGTGCCACTGGGAATCCTTTGTGGTCTCCTCAGGAAGAGTAAGGATGCTTGAATCTCCAGCTCAGGAGCATCAAGGAGCGAGTGGTGCCTGGGAGGAGAAACACTGCTAAGTCTGCATTTATGCCTTTAGCTCTAACTGTGCATTAATTCAATAAGATGGTCTAATAAAATAATGCTTTTTTCAAAACGCTTAGCTGGCACTTCGGGAGGGATGGGCCTTTTTATTATTTACCGTGGAATGCATCTTGGAAGGCTTGGTGAGGAAAGTAAGCCGGCGCTGTAGGCTGCTCTGGCCTCCAGGGGTCGCCCTTCCCTTTAATGACTGTATAACAATAGTCTGAGACCCCACCCTCAGGGCCTTGGGTCTCTTAGCAATTTCCTGTGCCCTAGTGACTCTGAGAATCCCAGACGTTGCTTATACGTTCCAGGACATGTGCTGCTTGTCACTTTCCCCCTCAGCCAGCCATGGGCCTCTGTCTGCCGTCACACCCTTCTGCCAGTGACCTCTTACTGCCTTAGTCTGACTTCTGAAAGCCGGTCCTGCTCCTTCATGCCATTTTGTGCTAAGTGGGGACATGGGCCTGTCTCATGACTCCCTACAGCACAGATAGCAGGCTGGGGTATTTGACAAAACTTTGCTGAAGGCTGAGAGAGAGTGGAGAGAAAAAGACAAGAAATATAGGACAGGATACGAGATTTGTATGTCTCCTCTCAGAATGTGCACACCTCCACAGGGCTTCCTGCTAAATGTCTCTCTCCTTTACACACGTGCACACACACATGCGTGCACGCTCCCTTCCATTTTGTCCTGCGCTGGCCAGCTGCTTCTCCCTCACCCGGAATCAAGACCCTCACATCCTGTCACAGAGGGGACAATTCATTCTCCTAAGAGGAAACCTGATGTGATCGGCAACCTGTGATCCCTTTATATTAACATACATGCCAGCTTTTCTTTCCAATGTCTCCAACTTTCTCTTCAGAATAAAATCTATGCTTCATCTTATTTTAATCAAGGTACAGAAGGGGGTGGCTGTGTGATTTAAAAGGCAAGATGTTTCTGGATACTAGGCATGATTTTCATACAAATATTAGCATCCAACTAGGTACCCTGTTTCAGTGGGGAGTTAGTGACTAAAATGAAGCCCCCAGTGTGATTTAAGAAGAGGTCCTAGTGTCTTGGGATCACTCAGAGTCAAGGGAAATACGTGGATAGCAGGGTGTCAAGTCTAAAAGACTAAGGCAAGAACCAGGCTCTAGAGGCTGGCAGTTCCTCGGTTTTGACCTTAGGCAGTGTAGACTGAGGAACTTTTAGGGCAAAAGCCACTTCTGGGGCAAAAGCCAAGACCAGACCAAGACTCGAGGGACTGTATATGGAGAGGCAGGAGATGGAAAAGGAAACTGCAAAACTGATCTCAAACTAGAATTTTTAATACACTGTATCTCCTCAGTGAGATGGAGTTCCCTGTTAAAGCTGAGAGAGATTGATTAGAAAAACCCAGGACTGCTAACTGTGAGCTAGCCAGGGACAAAAACCAGAGATGTGAAATAAGTTTCCCTGAGGTCTGCCATCGTGTTTCACCTGCCCTTCTATTCATGGACTTAAATCAGGCACTTGGGCAGGGCAGTAATTTTGTGTCCCTGCAAACGAGGACAGTTAAAGTATTTGTTCACATTTATTCAAAGCAGGACCCCATGAGGGAAAGGAGGAAGACTCCAGTTGGCGGCAGCTTTCACCTCTGACCCAAACCCGAATACTTCACTTGGTAAATCAAAGACACTTCTGAAAAGGTATTTTAGTGACCAGCTATTGTTATTTGACCAGCTCATTCCTGCTCCAAGTAGCCTTTCAAAGTATTTTTCCCAACGATGTATATAAATTTCCTTGGAAATTTTCTAATAAATTTCATTCAGTTTCTGTCTTATCAGTTTCCCAATGATGTCCTAGTGTCCCTTACAGACTAGGGTCCTGGGCACCATCCAGCTAGCCTACCTCTCAACATGTCTTTCTGCATTTTATGCCACTGCCACTCGGAGTTACCAGTGTCAGCGCCACTAAACACCTGTCCCTAATTTGCTACTTACCCACACGATAGAAAACCAACACTGCATTTCAGAGCACAAGATCTCTCCTCATGAGAACTCCCACTAAATGCTATTGAAGTATAATGAATAGAAGCGGGGGAGTCTAAGGGTACCAAGAACAGCAGAGACAGAGACCAAGATGCCGCAGATGTATATCCAGAATGTTCCTGAGCTTCAGTCATCCAGGTGTGATAAGTCAAATGAAGTTCGGGCCACTTCTTTGTGCTGCTTTCTAAAGAAAATATGTAAGAATTCTCCTGAGAAATAAGGCTACATTCTAACTTATTTAGTAAATGTAACTTTGGACTTCTCAACAACCTTGCTATTTCATTAACATGTTTCACATGTAAACTTCTAATTGGTTTCTTTGTACTCACTTTGAAAATAAATATATTCTTCTGCATTAACATTTTATATAAAATCATGGTTTAGACATGTACATGTACTGCTAAAATTAAATCATCAATAATCACTATCTAAAATGAATTACATTCCAAAAGCTCTGGCTAATGATTTATCTCTTCTTCATGGAACCGATCTCTATCAGATTGATTTATGTAGCAGCCAATCATGTTTCAGTAAACTGCAGCATGCACATGCATCTTTAAGCGATGATAAGCTGTGACTGTCCATTTATTTGTACAACACTAGCAACCAAAAAAAAAAAAAAAAAAGGAAGAAAAGAAGGAAAAAGAAAGTCCCAACCTCTTTCAAAAGCTTCATATGATGACCAAATCCTCTAAGAAATGATAATGGCCAATTCTGTATCAAATTTCAGAATAACTGATATACTAGGATCAAGCATATGCAAAACATACACAAAAATGGTAAACATTAAAACGGTGACATTTGATACAGGGAATTCTTTGCTTTTGCATGTTTACATTATTTGCTTTGATAGCAAGGTACCTTTTTGCACATTTACATTATTTGCTTTGATAGTAGATGCTTTTGTTAGTTGTTGAAGTGATTGACAACCTCATGCTGTTCTATTTAATTGCCTTTTCTGCAATGCAAGGTTCTATGTTTAGAATACGCTGTTTCATAAATAAATCCAAAGTGTGTGTGTGTGTGTGTGTGTGTGTATGTGTGCGTGTGTGTGTGTACTACAGAGGTTTCATTTCTCAAGCCAATTCTGTAATGATTCAGCTACAGCTGTCGCCATATTTATCTGTATCTACATTATGGTTCATTCCCACCCTTCATGTTTTGTGCCTTTTCCATGTTTGAGGAGATTAACGGATCTTCTTAAGAGAATGAGAGCCTCTCCTTACAGCTCTTCAATTTTGAAAAAATGGGCATGTAGTGTTTTAGCAAAACATAGAACATTCGAAGTTTCCAGGCCTAAACAATTATCCCCCACAAGACCAAGATTTAAAACCTGTATGGATTTTGCATTCTCCCTGAATTTACATACTAGTTTTTAGAATTGTTCTCTCAATTAATAAAGTCAAAACAGTAATTTTTTTCCAGTTAACAAAATACAATATAAAAATATTACTGTTAAAGGGTTTTGTCACATGATGATTTCAAAAATATTCTCTCATTGAGTTTGGCCAATCTCGTGATAGACAATATATGCAGCTCAATACTAAGATCTTTAGTAATTTTTTAACTTAACCTAAATATTAAGTTCAAGTCATTCTTAAAAGTAAGTTATAATAATGGTGTTCTATTATACTTATCTTCAGGATGTATTTCAAGATGGTTAATTGCTGTATTTTTTTAAAAATTAGTCACTTTTGGTTATTTGCCACAGGTCTAGATGATTTTGAACACATTTAGTAACAAATTCTGCAGTAATTCTATAGTGACTTTTCCTCCAACCTTCTGTTGTGAACTTACGTCAAAGAGACAGTGCTTTTGAAGGCGAAGAGGTAGAGAAGTGAAGCTCAGATGAGAGTTCTCTCAGTCTGAGAACTTCAACTCCAATTGTTTCAGTTGTTAAATGAGGCAGGGTGATGTAGAGAAAACACTTAAATATAAATCCTGCCACTACTACTTAAAACTATGTAATTGTGTATGTCTCTTAACCATTCTGAGTTGTTTCTTCATCTACAAAATGGAAATATGCATCTACTTAATAAGAAAACAGCCTGGTTTTCTGGATGACCTGGTAGAGAGGGAACCAGAAGAATAAATACGTAGCTCTTACACCTCACCTGCCGAATCTCCTCTCTCACTGGCTAAACCCAGTCAGAATCCAGAGGGCAGGAGTTCACTGATGCAATTCAGAGGACAAGTCTCCAGGGCAGAGGCAGAGTGGAGAAGAGTGGAGAGTAGCTTATGAGAGATAAGGAAAATATCAGAATAGATATGAAAGTAAGCAATAAGGTCCTAAAATAGAGAACCCAGAGAGATCATATTTTGATAGTATTGTCAGAGCAGGACTGTGGAGGAGGTAACATATGGATGGTGAGCTAAGGAATGAGAAGGAACCAACCGTGTAGAGATAGGCAAGAGAGAATTCTGGGCAAAATTGGCAATTGTCCTGGAAAGTAGGAATGTAACTTGAAGGCAAAGTGCTATGTGATTTGAAAGAACACTCATGTGGCTTCCTCAGTCAATATAGGGATTTAGACCTAATTGGTTGTATAATGGGTTTTAAATAAGAGAGTGACGTTTGGAAGGATTCTTGTGGAAACTATGTGAGAATGAATTGAACGAGAAAAAAATGGAAGAAAAAAAAGAAAAAGGAAAAAGAACATTAAAAAAAAAAGCTAAACATATAATAGATTGGATGTCACAAGGCAAAACCAAATGATTAAATACCATATGAGTCACAGAGACCACGAAGCTCCTAAGTGTTCAGAGAAAGCACAAGGCCTTTCTACGTGAGTTAATAATGACAGTCTTACCAGAAGACAGAGTTTAAACTGGGCCTTAAAGGCTGGTACAGAATTGAAAAAGTGGAGAGAAAAGGGAAGTCAATTCCACAACAGGAAGAAAGGGAAAGCTGGTAATTACAGGAATATTTGGGGAAGATTGAAGGAGGTCTTTTGGAGAGAAGAGCAAAGGAAAACGGAGTTGGATCCAGGAAGGGGGAGGACACACATGTTCCTGGGCATTAGTGAATTAACTTTCTACTCTTCCCAGACAAGCTTTTAATTCTTAACCAGCTCCTTCAATGAGTTGGCCAAGATTTTCAGGTACTTTGGACACTAAAGAGATACTTAAGGCTTTGACCCCTCAATCATATCACATAACCAAGCTATCAGCTACTGAGCCAACTTACGCAAGGCTGGTTCTGACTAAATTCCCCGAAGATCAGAAATATCTGAATGAAAATGGACTCAAAACAAGGCTTGTTAAGCCAGTGATATAAGCACTGCTTATATTACCTGCTGTTTTAGAGTGTTCACATCATTGCTTCTTTGGTGCAGAAAATTGAGAAAGAACTATATATTTGTTCTATTTTTTAAAACTAGGAAATGTGATTTTATTGATGATAGAAAATGAATTGTCTTTTCATTGACCCACAAAACGCTGGGAAGAATAGTGACAGCAGATATACAAAGTTCTAAGAATATAATTTTAGTTTTAAAAGATGATGATTGAAAGCTGTTTTTTTGAGATGTTAAACCTTCAGCCTCATTCTTGTACTGTGCATGTGTATTTCATGTTGAACTGGCTGGTTATTTTTTCCCCTAGAAAATGGCATTGAATTTTGAAATTGTTAGATTTTTAAATTCTATAAACAATTTTTATCTATTACATTCAGTAAATATATAGAATAATCAGTGATATAAATGTTATATATTCATGTGTGGAATTGAAGAGTCAGAGTATTTAGAACATTTGCTCGAGGTCACACAACAAGTAAAGGGCACAATTAAGACTTTAGTTGAGAAATGATTGGGTAAAATCATTTTCTCACATCCCTTATTACAGTGTTTTGAACATCCCTCTGAGGGCAGCAGATTTATTCATAAAACTCACAATAGTTTTCAATGCCCCTGGGAGGCAGGTGAAAAGTTGTACAATATGTTAATATTTCACAATGAGGCTAATAATGACCAAGTGAAATTCAGGTGAAAATAAACTAGGAATCTTTACCAAGACTCATATTACAAAGCAGCTTCACTTACGAGACCTAAACACACTTCTCAGTTTGTAATGCTCTTGTCTCTGTGATTGTCTGATTCGTGGCTACCTCTCTCAATAGACTAAGAAAATTAACAACTGACTATCAGTAATTCAAATTGATTCATTCTTCAAATGCTTTTGGTTCCCTTTCAAGATCCAGCTGGAACCCACACTTCGTTCAAGGCTCCGCTAAATTCCTGCCCACTCTATGTAGGCTTCCTGACCTTAGAGACCGTTACCTAGCCCCCTTTGCTTTCCATACTCCATGTTACTTTGGGGCATTACTTTTCCCCTAATGAGCGCAGTCTTGGGGGTCAAATCCATGGACCTATCTTACCTCTAAAAGATAGGAGTTTTAGCTGCTGCTTCCACAATTTTCCTCATACCACCCCATTATACTTCATCATTTAAGTTTGGCCAACTTGGTCCTTCTTACTGGAAATTTAAATTGAGCACTGTAATATCAAAACAGAAGACAAGAAACAAAAGAAAAGACTAGCAAAAGTCCTCTTGAAGGACTGTCTCAGAAGTATACATGGGAATTCAATCAATATCTGCTGAATTAATTTTCCATGAGAAGAGTACGTAAGTAAGAAAACTATTCACTGAGTTACACTTTCCTAATAAGATGTGAAAACATCATAATGCAGACTATTCACTAACCACATTATCTTCCATAAAATGAAGCTGCATTCATGTTGAAATTCTACAATTTTTTTGCTAAACACTAGACTGAAGGCTTTTATCTCATTGTTAAAAACCATTAATAAGACCAACAGAAGAGAGAGGAATGTGGAATTAATAGTCTAAGGCAAGTGAAGTAATAAAATGGAGTCCGTCATGCCCCATGGCCTTTTCTGCAATATTTTAGTGCATTCCTTTGATAAGCAAATACCAAGATCACATTGCATTCATAACATACTAGGAACTTGCACAAATAGAGATTGATTTCATTTTTTATTATTCAAAAATTCTAAATGATTCTCTCAGAGTGCTTGTGAACAGCATCGTTTGTGGCCTTTGGAAAGTTCACTGTGTTGTCAAAGATTTTCTCAAATAAAAGAATACATGAAATGCAGAATGCAGTGCACAGGGGTATAAATAAACCATAGAAGTAATAATAACATTATGGACTGGCATGGAACTTTACTCTTTAAAATCACTTTAATGATTGAGGTTCAGATGATTTATGTTATATGAAAGGAGTTTCTATGAAGAAATTAAACAAATGATCTTTAGATACCACTCACATACATTTAGATAATATTCTCAGAAAAATTACTTTATTCACTAAATATAACACATATAGCGTATTATCATCTAGGTATGAAACTCTTTTCAATAACTAGCATAAGAACGTACTTTATTTTTACTGAGAGTAAATAAATGTTGGCTTCTTTACACAAATGATGATAAGAATAACATTATTTTTCACAGTAATGCTTAAAGTACTTGGCTTTCCTAAATAATTCATGTAATTTTTCCTCTGTTAATACCCATTTGTATAACTGTGTATGATGAAAGTTAAGAAGTGCCCCATCAGGAGGGGATGAAAGGCTGGCAACACTTGAAAAATTATAAACTAAACAGAAGTGATGGTTATGGTCCCCTTTCCCATAAAAAATCATAAAGTATTTCCTGTTTGGTCCCATTTCTCAGTTGGAACATATTCTCATAGAGGGAACATGAATAGATTAAAATCTAACTTTTTTCTTCTTTAAGAAAACATAAGCATAATCACTTTTGATTTCTTTTAAGTAGTTCAATAAACAATGAGAACTATTTTAAAACTACAGGCATTCCATGGGAATCTCTCTGGAAAGAAATAACTTATATTGAATGTTATTTTATGAGTTAAGTTTATGGAGAGCTATAATCTGTTTGCAACGCAGAGTGCAGTAAAATCTAACTCGCACATGTCCCTCTTCATCCAGTGTACCTAGGGGAACCAAATTATATCTGTCGAAAATGACCTAAGGTGGTTTTTTTTTTCTGTGAGAAGCAGGGAGATATTAAAATTGCAGATATTGTCAAGAGTTTTCTTATTTTATAAATGATCTGCTTGATGCTGAGTGCCCTGGGATGCCTTAGTTCGTCCTCCTAGGGTTTTCAGATCAGCATCCAGAATGAGAGGGTTCTACCCCATGGACAGGGAGAGGGTGACAGCAGGTTCCTCAGACTGAGTCCTCTATACCAGAACTGGAGAATTTTGATCTTGATCTTAGGCGGTCCTCTCCAGGATAAAAGAATAAAACACACCATCTCCTAGACCTTATGAGCTTAGGGAGGAGATGTTGAGCCATTGTGAAAGGCCAGCCACACATACACTTCCATGTAGTCCAGGGTCAGACACACCAAAAATATATTGATGTCTCTTGAGAACTGGCAACTTCTCTAATTTGTGTAGTTTTTGATTTGGTGTTTATTTCCAGGCAGCCCTTACTAGGAAAACCCTAAAAACAAAGGGGCCTGTGCATTAGTTTCAGGGTCATGGAGGAAGAGAACTGGGAGGCTGTGTCACGTTCTAGAGGCACCGGGGAGGAACTCCAGGCAATCTGAATGTGCTCAGGGAGCCAGAGAAAACAGACAGGAGTGGCCTTTGTGATCTTCCAGGAAAAATAATACAGGGGAGGAGTGTCAAGGTCTAGGACGGATAACATCTCTTTACCAGTGATACTTACTAGCATTTGCTTTACTCCAGCTCTAGCTGTCTAGGATTCTAGGCTTCACCGTGAACAAGACCATATGAGCAACTAGCCATGAATAACTTCATGCTGGACTCACACTTTGCTTTTGTACCGCACACATTTGTACCTGTCCACTTACTAGAGGTACACAACCAATGACTACATTTGATGAGTCAGAAAAGCAAGGAGTAGAAATTCAAGTTTATAGGCCTATTAACTGGGGAAACAGAGGCTAGAACCTGAGTTTATAAAGTTTCTATTTTGCTATGAGTCGAATTAGTGCGTTTGGATATAGCTCTGGTCCTCTTTTTGAGTAGAGAACGGGAAAGATTTCCAAAAGCAATACTGAGTCTACAATATTGTAGCCAGTGTGGGTTACATCATGGGTATTTCAGTGGGAATAATTATGGGCTGCCTTATTGAGACTTGTTTTGACTCATCCAAACCAAGAACAAAATCTTGAAAAAATAAGGTTGACATTTGTTTTGCTTTCTTTGAGTGGAGGGTGCAGGTATTTATGTGGTCCTCCCCCTGCAAATGTTCCGCAAGCTCGTTGAGATCTTTTCTCTCCCCGACATCTCATTCACTAGACAGATGTCAACGTCTCTCCCCCTCTCTCCCTTCATATCTCCCGTCCTCCCCTCCCCCTCCCTCTTTCCATGCTAACCACTCAGCATCGGATTGCTCTCTCTTCGGTTTCCTCCTTTAGACCTCTGCTGCTCATACCTTACCCCTCCAAAAGTCCCCCTGCTCCTTTATGTGACTTTCTCTGTCATGTCATCAGGAATTATACCTGATCCATAACTCTCATCTCTCTTAGCTGAAAGCAGCTTCCCAGAATTCTGGTGGATAAAAATCCTTATCCTCATAATATATTTACCACTAAACTTCTTTACATTTTTTCTAATCCTCAAATTATCCACTTTAAGGGCAAAGTGCACCCTTCTTCAGGCCAGGTGCATGATTCACAATGGTTCTCCCTTTCCAAAAATGGTTTCTTGATTCGTGACCATAAAACTGGGCTCTTCCTCCAAAAAATACATGGTTGACTCAGGATAGGTGATTATTCCAAGCGTAGCTTCTCTTTCCCAGAAAACTAAAAATTTAAAATCCAGAGACACAGACTGAGATGTGCCAGAGCTGACATAAGCAGATATGAAACCACAAACCAAAGTCCTGCCTCTGAGCTCCCCAGGGTTCCCCTGCTCCCTTCCCTGCTGGGGCTGTGGTTTAGTTCATGCTGGGAGTTAGTGAGACCCCCAATATTATTCCAATAAGTCCCCTAGCCAGAGTCAATTTGTGCTACTGGAAGAAACTATTTTCCAAAAGGATCTAGACCAGGAGATGGTTGGTTAATTTAAAAAAGCTCTTCAAGTAGGAAATCACAGAGGTCACGAACACGTCAAACCCTTTAACTCAAGATATAAAAATGTACACGTATTTTCCAATTATTTTTAGGTCTGCTAATTGGAATTTCCGCTGTTGTTCTTGTGCAAACCACAGCTAAGATACAATAATTATGATTTCTAATTTAACCTCATTCAAAGTAAAATGGGGGTTTTCAGCCAATTGTAAAGCAATCTGGGTACATAATCATATCAAATTTTAAAGATTTTTTCCCCCTGATTCATAGTTGTCTTACAACACCTGACTCCTGAGCAATATGGTTTTAATGATTTGCCCTTACCACGTTTTCCAAAGTGTTTCAATACCCACAACTCTTTTTCTCACTAATTCATCAGGAAACAGGTATGAAATTAAATTACAAAATTATAATACTACAACAGGCATAAAAAGGTTTGAAAACAAAACAGACACAGCTCATCCTTATTAAGCATTCAGCTCACCAGTAGGAGAAAAGGTGTTCAAGCACGAAAGAGAATAATCGTCTAACATCTGCATTTAACATGATGTGGGCATCAGTGCATTTTACAGGGAAAGTACAGGGCATCGATCAATCTAGAGAAGTGGTTAAGTGGATGTAGATTAAATGAATATCCACTGGACTTAAACCCAAAGAGGCCAGGCTAATATAAGTAAGACATTCAATGCCAAGCCAAAGGAAGAACTTTCAGTAGATGAAAAAACTGCATATTTAGCCTTTTTCACAGTGTTACATATGTTTATAGTTTGATATTAAAGAGATAGTATGGCTTACGGAAATAAATCAAAAGCTGGCATTTGGGCTTAACATTGACACTTACCCAAGCCAAGCATATCTTAACAGACAAAACAACTGCAATTGTCAGCCGCCAAACAACTGCACACTTTATTCACTGTACTGAATTCAAGTAGAAAAAAGAGAAAATCGAGAAATTCTTAAAATTCTCCAGAAAAATGTATAATCCTGATCTTTCAAATCAAAGACTTCACTTTTCACAATAATTATTAACTGTTTCTTATTATGACTGAAAGCAGATTTAATCAATGTCATCATTAGGAATCACAAAATGAGTTTTTTAAAGAAAATTTTAAATATAATATTACAGATATGTATCTATATATACCAACATTTCTAGGCAGTCTAGCTATTAGTGGTATTGTTTTCTGACTTAGATTTAGTGTGGCCCCTAAGTTTGATATAAAAATGATACTAGAAAGTGAAGTGTGCTTTTAGTTAACTATGCTAGAAGATATAATAAAAACATGGAAATGCCACTTGAAAATTCATCAGATCATCTTTCGTATCATTAGGTTGTGAATTTCTAAAGTTCAATGACCATCAATATACATTGATCAATCTCCAAAAAGAATGAATCAGTAATCACAATTGTGAAAGCTACATGGCGTTGGTCATCCCTAAATCAGAAGTCTACATGCACCGGAGGATTAGCACATATTCAGAATATCTACAGACAGTTCAGAGCTAATGAGATCCTTCCAAAGAATGCATTGATATACACGGTACCAAACAACTAACTGAGTAAATGGGATCGCCCCAAATTTCTTGGCTTGACCAGCCCTGCAGTGAACGGCACTTCCAGAGTCACACCCCCGTTCAGGATCTTGTGTGTTCATTTCCTCAGTAAAAACTGTGTGTAATCTCCAGCTACAAGATGGAGTCATCAATGCTGAGTTCCTACTCTGCAAGCCAACTGACATCAAAACCAAGCCGGTTGCCACCAAAGACTGCAGAGCTAAGAGTGTGAGGAGGACCGACAGAGACAGATGCTAAAGGAACAGCGGAAAGGGGAGCTAAAGCTGCTGATCACAAGTGATGGGGATGCTGTGAGGCACCACAGAGGCAATGTGGAAAAGCTGTCATTTTCTGGGTAGCAACAGGAGTGCATGTGGGCAGAACGGGGTGGCTCGCACTAGGGAAATACTGTCACACTGCCCAGGAGTGAGCGAGCAAGTGGGAGTGCTAACAGCGAAAGGATTCCCCACCAGCAGCTCCTAGGCTGGGAAGGGACTGAGTCATTCACACTGCGCCTGTGGAACTCTCTGCGGGGCTCCATTGATCTTGTGGTCTACACTCATGCACAGGGCTTGAAATATACCTGTGGCTCTGTCATCTGTAAATACAAGCGAAGATCACCCCTCACCCCACTGCTGGGAAGGACGGTGACAGTGACTAAACAGGCTCTACAGGTGGGTGCAAGTTGAGATAACAATAAAGCATTGTTTGTCACATGTCCCTTCACCCTGTGAGACATTTGGGGGACTGAAATGGAAAACCCTCATTTTACAAGGTATTAGGATGAAGGTGACCGTACTGTCTCCACCTGATCAAGTTCCTGTGCATGTAACACGAAAATTGAGTGGCTACCACAAACAACACATTCACTAATTCTCATCTCATCTCAAAGGTGTCTGTCTTTGAATCCCAGTGCTTTGTGGGTACTTCTTTCCTAACACTTCTATTACTGTGCTTCGAAATATAGTAATTTGCTCATCTACTAATTCATCCACTCAGCATTTTTTGAACACTTACCACGTGCCATCACTGTTCTGGGTGTGGTCTTGTTAGAGGACAAGACAGAGAAGGTTCCTGCCTTCATGGAGTCACAGCTCAGAAGACAGACATTTTAAGAATTGAACAAACTATTGTGAAAATAACAATTCATATAAGTGTCATGAAGAAATGCCGATTGCCCAGGCAGTGGTCCCCCGGCCCCCGTCTAGACTGCCTTGTCTGATCTGTTTGTCCAGACACAAGCAGGATGATGGCTGGCTGGCAGAGCACGTGCTTAATAAACAAAAATGTATGAAATTTGTCTAATGAGTGTCAGAAAGATTTCTTGTAAGATTTTAAGAATAATCCTAAGAAGCAACTTGATCTGTGAAATTTTAGAAGTCATGTCTTTTCCTTCCCATTGGTATATTTGCTTTTCATTCCTTAAAAAAAAATTGAGTTTCGGGAAAAAAAGTATTTCTAATAGATACAGACTATTTTTAATGTGCTAGATTTTCAGATCTGAGCTTTATTTTTGGAAATCTAGGGCAAACATTTAGTGTAGTTCACTGTACCATTTGATCCTGATTCAGAGGTCTCACTCTTTTATTTTTATTTTTTTCCCTTAACAGAGACACTGGGGATCAAACCCCAGACCTTGTGCATACCAAGCACTTGCTCTGCCACTGAGCTATACTCCCCACGTTCTCAGAGATCCCACTCTGGATGCATAGGCTAAAATCCTATCCTGCTTTCCTCATGTAAGTGAAGTGGTTACAAAACCTCTCAAATACACTTTTAAAAAAGGTAATAGAAGCTAGAGAGAAAAAATGAGGCTGTCTATCGAAAAGCCCTGATACCCCTAAGACCTCACTGGTCTGAAAGAGTGATGGATGCATCAACAAGAGTCAGTTACCGTCAGGAAGACAGTTTGACTACCCACCATAGGCTGAGTGTCCTGAGATTGCCTCTACTCATTGGTGCTTCCAGGGCTGATGGAGTTTCCCACAGTCAAAGAGTTCATGCCTGGGGCAGTAGTGGACCCCTGAACTCCACTTCTGCATTAAAGACACTATTGGTCAGTCCCTATGCAACTATGATTGCAAACCATTTGGAATATCATTCACGGACAATTCTGAAAGTATCCATAAGCCAAATCCCAGAAACCCTGAAGAATAATATACAGGTTTGCATATGCATTATTTTCTAAAAATCCTCTTCCAGTTGTGTGCTCTGTATTTCCTTGTTGCTTATGACCATTAGAGATAATCTCCAGCAAAACTAAGGGCCAGAAAGAGCTGATGAACAGCTTGCAAAAAACCCTTTAAATCTACATTTAAATCTGTAATTACCCTCATTTACTCTTCGCAAAGGGGTGTGATTCAATCCACGGAAGCTTGCTCTCGTCTGAAATACCAGGACGCAAAAACATATTGTGCCAACCCTCAAGGAGCTTACATTTTTGTGAGAAGAAACAATTCTCAACCAACTAACGGGGACGCCAGGCAGAAGCTAAATACAGTAGCGTAAGAATAAGTGCACGGCCATGAGGTCACAGAGGATTAAAAAAGGAAGCGTTTGGAGGCAAGGAGACCAATCCAGCATCAGCGGTCAGTGATGCCCAGCGTGCCACTCTGCGGGCTGCGATGGCAGAACGAAGCCACCGGGCTAAAGCACGGAAGAGGCAGGGCTGAGAGAGGCTGTGCTTTAGCGGACACGCGGGGAGCGGCGCGGGGAGCTCGGCCGCAGACCCACGTCCCCCCGCTCCGTGTGTCCATCTGCAGGGGTTATTTATTCAGTTTAGGTTCGGGACATTATCCTTGTGAGAATCCAGATGCCCTGGTACATTTTATCTTTAGAATTTAACAGAAAAGTCTCTCCTTGCCTGCGGTGGCATCTGCTGCTATTAATCATGGCATGCGGGGTTTTAGCCGCGGCAGGAAGCTGAAATATGTCTCCTTTTAACTTCTACTCAGTGGTCCCGGCTCTGCCCTCGGAAACTAACAGAGATTAAGCCGAATCCCTCTTCTGCGTGGCAGCCCTCGAGCTGTCATTACGAGAGGCCGCTCTCATTGAGTTTCCCAGGCCCTCAGCTCCACGAACTACTCGTGTTGGTGTGAACTCTGCTCCCTCTGCTGTCCTGGCCCGCCTCCTCCTTACCCGCTCCAACGTGTCATGTACCCCCTAATGTGGGAAACCCGGTCGGGGCACAAGCTTCCAGAGCCCCGTGACTGGGACGAGCAGACGGGACCCGCCGCCTTCCTCACCCGTGCGCCGTGCTCGTAAAGCAGTCGTACTACTGGTGCCTCCTGAGTTTACAGCGTCCCCACACTTGGAGACATTTGTCACTCGGACTTGGAAAATCCATCTGTTCCTGTACAGCTCCTTATTTAATCTCAGAGTCGAACTTCACATGAGTTTTTTGGTTTTTTTTTTTAAATGAGGTATAGTTGATTCACAATGTTCTATCAATTTCTGGTATACAGTATAGTGATTCAGTCATACACATTATATATATTCCTTTTCATATTTTTTTCATTATAGGCTATCACAGGGTATTGCATATGGTTTCCTGTGCTATACAGTAGGACCTTGTTGTTTATTCTATATGTAGTAGTTAGTATCTGAAAATCCTGTACTCCCAATTTATCCCTTTCCACTGCTTCCCTCAACCCCGTAACCATAAGTTTGTTTTCTATGTCTGTGAGTCTGTTTCTGTTTTGTAAATAAGACCATTTGTTGCTTTTTTTTTTTTTTTTTTTTTTTTAGATTCTACAAATAAGTAATATCATATGATATTTTTCTTTCTTTTTCTGGCTTATTTCACTTAGTATGACAATCTCCATTATTTTATTTCTTTTTATGGCTGAGTAATGTTCCACAACTTTTTTATCCAGTCATCTGTCAATGGACATTTAGGTTGCTTTCTTGTCTTGGCTCTTGTAAATAGTGCTGCTGTGAACATTAGTTATTAGAGCAGCAACAGAGATGTCTATCACATCTCATGTGGAAAAGAAGCATTCATTACCAGCATTATCAAAACAGCCTGCATCTATGAGCTCTTGTATGTGCCAGTAATATTAGTCTTTTTAACAAATTACATCCTTTTAAGAAATTAAACTGAATTTAATCAGAAAAATATGAGCAAGACATCAAACAGTATAAAAGTACATAATATGAAAAGTAGATCTGCTCTTCTCCTTACTCCCCACCCATTTCCATGTTTTGTATATTCCAACCAAATTTTCTGTGCATATATATTATATATCATGTGTTTTAACAGTATGTATAATACTCTGATCTTAGATATTTTTAAGCTAGCTAGTTCTTGGTAATTATTTTCTAACATTCCATACAGGGCCTTCTAAATCTTTCCAACAGCTACATGTATTTCATTGTGTGGATGTACCACAATTTACATCTCATTTAATTCTGAGAACAACTCTATGCAGAGGTCTTATTGTCATCATTAAACATAAAGAAAACTGAGGCTTAAAAGAATTATTGCCTTGCTCAATGCCACATGTTTGAAAAGTAGCTCAGTAAGGGTTCAGTTGCCTGACTGCAGGGTTTATCCATGTATCACCCTTTTAGAAAGATAATTTCTGTGGGTGGATTTCATAACATTTCAAAGATTTTCTAAGTGCATAGTGGGTCTTCCTTTACATTTTTCAATTGGTACAGTAAGATTTAAAAAGCAACTCATGTGTTTGACCACGACCAGAAATGTTTAAGTAGTTCAGGCAGTCCTGAACTAGTCTTGCCTCTGGAGTTCACGAACAAACAGTGGTTTGCCAGATTCTAACTGCAGAATGAAATAACAGAGTCTGTATTCACAAGTACTGTTAATTTTGATACAATTAAAAATTTGTTGTACAGGTGCCTTTTGTTAACAAATTGTTACAGCATCCAGAAATATCCAGAAAAGTCATGTACTGAAAATCTGTGTTTTATTTAATAAGTTTTCATCTTTTTATTTACCCTATTTCAGAAAGCCAGAGTTGGTCCTATCTCCTGGACTCATTCTGCCATCATTGTCTCTTTCATAAAGCTGCTAATTTCATACAGAAAATATTAAAACATGATTATGATTCTGCTAAAAGAATAAACATGTCAAATGTCAACAAAATATTGGAAGTCTGCTGTGCTTCAGACAGAGTCAAAATAAATAGCTTAAATTTGTTCTTTTCAGTGCCTGTCTGAGAAAGTGAAAGAGATACACCTGTTACGGTAACACATCCACTGTGCACCACGGCTGTTCATCTTTACAATAAATAAATTAAGATTTTGGGTCCTCCTGCGATTGTCAGTTCAACCTGACTCTGGCACCTCTCTAATCAAATATATCCACGTGATATTGCAAGCTGCATTATAGTACATTAATAGCCTGTAAAGTGAAATTGATGGAGCATGATGGACTGTTTTCCTGAAGCAGTGACAAACTTATCAATGATAGATGCACTAATGGATATGTTGAATTGCAATAAATATCAATGCAGAATAGCAATTGCAGAGCATTAAACATGTCAGCTTGTGAACTGAGGCATTTATGAGGCTGAGCCAGCTGGAAATACGAATGGTGTGCTCCTACGAGCCACTGCAACGCTAAGGTTCCAAGGAAAGCAGAGGCCCTTTCATCAAATAGGTCAGGCCTCCGGCAAATTGTTGTCACAGCTGTGCCATTGTCAATTAGGCCTCCGATGACTCAGCCCTTTGTTTTTTCCTGCTTGCACATCTCGCCCCACCTTTTCTCTGGGCTTGGGTGCTTTGCTCCTGCAACCTTTCCAACACATTTCCCCTCGGTGACTCTCCTCACATGTTCTGATTCATCTTCCAGGCATTGATCTAAAACTCAGGGAAGGGACATCAGGGAAAGCATCTCAGCTACTTCAAAAGGCACTGCTGTTCCTCCTGGGCTATTTTGGCATGTCAAGCCCAATAGGCCAAGCAGAAATGCTCCGCACTGCGACATGTTCGCCTCTGATGTGGCGAGTGCACTTGCCCAGTCTTCCTGAACCCTAAACACTTTGTTTAATGTCAGTGAAATCTAGCAGGACAGTGAGGTCCAGGATGCAGTGGAGGACAGAGGCATCTCCCATGGTTTTTGGTCATGCTCAAGCAAAAAAAAAAAATCACAGCATCAGGACCGGGTGACAGACACACTACGTGTTTCAGGCAGAACGGAAGTGAACCTGGAAGTATGTTTGGGGGGACCGAGTAGTTGGTTATGGATTTTTTGAAAATGATGACATGATAGATTAAGATTTAGCAACATTCTTTAGTCTGTGCCAATCTCAATCTCGGGTTTGATGATGGGGGTGTGTGATAGTTACCCAAATATGCTCTTTTCATTTCTTGGGCTGTCATCTGCATCCAGTGTTTTCATAAGCTGGTACAGATTTGTTGTCAGATAGTCCAGTAAGTTACTCAGTACCTTTCAGAATCAGTTGTCACAACGTGTTCTTAATAGAGTATTATGCAACTGAGGTTATTTGAGAAGATGACTAGACTCACCAACAAAATAAATATTTGATGATTATAATTCAGTTTAATATGAAAATAAGTTAGTTCACTTGTCATTGATTCTGCTTATCGTCACAAAACCACAATAACTAAACTCTGTATTAAACTGGGTGGCATTCCTCTGTCTTTGTTATTCAGGAGAGGTAAATAATATAAGTAACAACTAAAGAAAACGGTGACGTGAAACATGATGAAATAAAAATAACATGACATTTAGTCTCAAACTGACACGTCTAGGCTTTTAGATGAGGAATAGCAAATAAAAAGTAAAGGAATCATAAACCTGACCCTTCAATGTATTCTGGCTGATTGTTTAATCAATCGTAAAATATGTAGAAACCATCTCAGCCTTAAAGTCCAACTGCAATATAGTGCTAAAGCTCACCCAAACTTGTATCAATTATTTTGATTTGATAGCTAAGATAATCTATCAAGGACATGTCACACCAACTTTGTAGATGGAAGGAAAATGTCAAAGAAAATTGTGAGAGTTAAAGAGAGAGAACTTTATTGGAATTCCCTCCGCTGTTATTAGTCCTCAGATTCAGTTAAACAACTTTTTATGAAACACCAGTTATAATCCAAGCAACTTTTTAACTCTGATGATGACAAAGCTGTCAGCTGTACAAGTATTTATTGGACATCTACTATGTGCTAAGGGATATAAGGGAACAAGCCAGATCCTGCCCTCACGGGGTCTTATGCCAAGATAAACACAAGAGAGAATACACATTTTTAAGGTAAACAATAAAACGTATTAGATATTGATGAGCATGATGCAATGCAAAGAATTAAAATAGGGTGATGTGAGCTGAGTAATGGGTTGCCTTTCTTAGAATGGTCAGGAAAAGCGTCTCTGAGGCTGATATTTAATTTGAAAGTTACAAATGATGACAAGAAGCCCCATGAAAATGGAGGGAGAGACTTTCAAGTAGCAGAATAATTGGTGCAAATGTCCTGAAACAAAGACAAGTTTGGTAAGTTTGAGGATCAAAAAGGCCAATTTGACAGAACCATAGAGTCAACACAGTTTTATTCTAATTACACCATTAAAAAAAAAAAGACCTTCATTCTTTATTCAAGATAAAAAGTCACTACCATGGTAAGTCTCTGTCTCTCTGTAAGTTGTGTGTGAGTGTGTATGTAAGTATGTCTGTGCCAAAGTCTTAGTCACTTGTCTCCCGGTACTTGTTTCCACTTTTTCTCTTGAATAGCCTTGGGGCTGGAGCCGCTGTGGGAGCTGACTCTACTCTCAAGGCCAGCCCTCAGCCTTAAGGACAGCTGGAAGGATAAACAGCCTTGAGGACATCGAGACAGGTTAACCTGGGAATACGGAAGCCTGATTCAGAACAGACATGCCAGGATGCTCTGAGCATACCAGCTCTCTAAAGCAGAGGGAATGCTTAATTCTGTCTTTCTCTTGGTCAATCCCTGTACCGGAGCCAGGTGAGACAAAAAGCAGCCTCCTCACAGCCACATGCTAGAATACGTCGTCAGAATGTCCCTCAAGGGCATGACAGGAGATACGGCCCTCATAGTCTTTGAATACATGACAGTTCTGTTCTTTGGAAAGAATTTTAGCTTGATGAATTCCTTGTTTGAAATTCTGATAAGTAAATCTCTGTTAACTGAGTGATAGTATTGCTGCCTTTTATATATCCCTAGATTTTAATGAAGTCATTAAATTCATTTTTAAAAGAAGATAAAGCCAGATATCAACTCTGACCTTGAATGTCTCACTGACAATCACTTTTCACATAATAGAAAACATAACTTTGAATGACAATTTTGGTTAATTTTTCCCTGGAAAAAAAAAAAAAACCCAATAAGTTAACCTCTTTATGACTCAGTTCCCTCGTCTATGAAATGAGCGAATTTGTTTAGAGAACTGCTAACGTCCCTCACACTGCCGACATTTATGACTAATAAAGTATCAACTATTATATAAATGTAGACTTCTGTGTTCACTGTTAGTAATAATAATAAAAGAATTCCATGCATACATGCACCAGAAATTATATTGTACATAACTTTGTATAACTCAGATGATGGTAAGGTGTTCATTGCAGCAACATTGTGAACAAGGGCAGCAGGAAACAGCTACTGAAACAAAAACAGAAACCGGGATGGAATTACACACTTAGATGAAATTTGTCAGTTCATTCAGTTTCCACATTTAATTGTTATTTTCTAATTCTGGACTTCTCAACTTCCTAAAACAGTTTCAAAATTATTATTCTATTTTATTTGCTATTTTTCCTAGTCATTGTCGACTTGTATGCCATGAAATTAAATGGAATTTTGTGATCCTCTCCTACCGTTGGGTTTCTGTATAACCTAAGAAGCAGGCTTTAAAAAGTGACATTTTGGAAGGTCCCAGAATGGGGCATAAAAATTCCTTCCTGTGACTGTCCTTTTGTGAAAATGTCCCAGAGAAATCCAATGGTCTGTGTGCGGCCTCTCAGCTACTTTCTGATGCCAGTTCATCTGTCCTCCTGAAAGTGATGTGGAATCTACAGTTTCCCCAGGTTGCCTACATATACCAGGTGCTCCAGCAACTCTGTTTAGTATAGAATTCAAGGACTCAAAGATTAAGTACCTACTCTGTGCCAAGGATTATGCCAGGTCCTGGAACCACAAAGAAGCAATTAGACAATTCACCATGTAGATTCATTTACCCAGGGAGTATGACTTAAATTTAAAATATCAGTGCACAGGAGACCTTCAGTCCACTTTGTTCAATGAAAAGAATAAAAACAAAACAAAAAACCCCGTCCTTGGCACCTTTCTGAGTAGATCATAAAGAATAAAGGATGGAAGGAAAATAAATACCTGCATCAGGAGGCAGTACGGTTTCATTCTAACTCATTATTGCTCTGGTGCAATTCACCCACATAGCAGTTGTCAGTTTGGGGTTGTGATATTTTCATTCCAAAACAGCTGTGCCACAATTTGTTTTCGTATTTAAGGGCCAAGACAGAAATTTCTGGTGACAGCACAGCTGCTGGACAAGCTGAGTGTTAGGACGAGACCTCTGCCCCTAACTGGGCCTGAGTCTTGTTCACTGCACTGCGCTGAGGACATACAACCTTGAAAGTCAGGCTCCAAGCAGGGTCACGTCCATATGGGGAGCAAGAAAGAGAAGGGGCTGGTGAGTCGAAGCCTCTGCGGAATGAGCAAGGCGGCGGTCAGGAGATGTTGTCCCCCTCCCGCTGTTGGAGCTGTGGCAGTGGCAGCAGAGCCCCTAACAGGTGCCGGGGCAAAGGGCGGAAAAGAACCTGGGATGGAGGCTCTTGCTGTAGTTGGAAAAGAGCTTATTTTCAAAGTGCAGGAAATTGCAAAATTGGCACTTCTACAAGTAGATCACTATTTGAGGAAGGGAGAGGGACAGGACCTCCCTCAGTCTTCTCTACTTGCTTACTCCAAAATACACAAATCACAGTAAAACCCCAATTCATAGTCACATGTCAGTATCCTGTGAGAATCTGAAGAAGAGCCTCATGAAACAGCTCAATTATTTCCATCAACATTTTTAATTTCTTCCTCACAGCACTAAAAGCTTGAGACAATATTTTCTGGATGTGAATCTTATTTCTAAGACCACATCTTTATATCCAGACCATTCCAAGAGCTACTGCGATCTTGACTTCCAAGCACAAGATTCAACAAACTCTACAGAGAAAAGTGAACAAAGATCCAGAATTTTCTTATCAATACTTTGTTGACACATTAGGCCAACTAATTTGATCAAAAATTTCACCAAGGATAGTTCATTTTTTTTTTTTACTGTCTATGTACAAGTTTTAAAAATTATGTTTCAAGTTAAAAGCACTATAGCTGGTTCTCTTATTCCAGCCCAACAGCATAAAAAATAAGATTTTCTTTTTAGAGATGAAAAAGCATGTTCACAGACCATCCTGACGGCCATTCTTGCCTCACCTTTCATGCAGCCATGTGCTTGGTCAGTACCTCTGACGTCAGCACCCAGAAGATAAACACAGTTGTCAAAGGAGAAGAATAACTGCTCCCCACTGGCACATCAGAACATTCATTCAAACTATTAGCATTCATTGTACATCTTCTATGCGGCAGAGATTGCACTAAATTCTGGGTGAATGGGAGAAAAAAAAGATACAGCTCCTGTTTTCAAATAGTTCACAGTCTTTTGAAGGAAATGACAAGCTGACAGACTAGAAAATTAGAGCCACATTCGACCCCTGCATAGTCCTGAGTATGAAGAGGGGTGGGGGAAGGTGGGGTCTGAAAAGTCTTCCTGACAGCTTGAGATGAGTGTTGAAGGTGAAGTTCAAATGAGCTGGGTAGAGAAGAGAACTAAGCATTCCAGGTGGAGGGATATATGCCAAGACTCAGAGGTGTGAGAAACTGCACAGAGGGTGAGAGAGGAGCCTTGTGGTCCATACAAGGAGTGTGGGTCTTTAGCCAAAGGTGATGGAGAGCCACTTTGGGAAAGTAACAACATCAGATTTGCACTTTCTAGAAAGCTATCTGGCAACTTGCATGGGATCCAAGAAAGACACGCCAAACTGGACACAGAGGCTAATGCAAGTATTCAAACAAGGCACTGGGAAGGTCTGAATTTCTTCAGACTCTCATCACCATGGCTAATATTGGTGAGCGTTTACAGTGCGGTACGCACTGTACAAACACACAGACATTAGCTCACTTGACACAACAGTACTAGTGCCATGGTTATGCCCATTTTACAGCCGGAAAAGTAGGTAAGAGACTTGCCCTCAGAGTAGTAATCAGAAAAGTCAAGACTGAAACCCAGGAGGTTTGATATTAGAACATTCCTGCTTATCCATAGCTCCATGCTGCTTCACCTGGTTTACTGAGTCTGAGCAGAAGTTGACCTACCGCTGTTTAGGTATAAAGCCATCGGGTGTTACTGAGGCAGGGGGGAGACTCAGTAATCAGGCAGCCTCCAAAATGATGAGTCCTTCACCCCTGTGTGCTCAAAGACCCAAGGGGACAAATATTCACATATATATAGTATAAGAACATGTTTTATGACCAATAAATGAGGTTAAAAACATCTCTTAACTAGAAACCTACTATAGAGTTTATATGAAAAAAATAAAGTCAAAAGCAATCAATTGCTCTTTGCTTTTAGGCCTCTGAACTATTATTTTAATGCTTCAGATATTGTTCTAACTGTTGTATAGCTTTATGATTCCAACTTGTTCCCTTTTGACTACCTCATTCTCTATGAAAAGAAGGTTACATCCGTTTTATTGCACATGTGTTACATTATCAAAATATTGACTATTGAACTTAGTATTTCATTATTTTCAAAAGATACGGCGATAGCACTCTACTATAAATGCATTTTATTTGAGGTGACAGTTTCCAGACTCACTTATCCAAGCAAAAACTTCATTATTTCTGGCAAAGATCCCAGAGAGGATCTCCATAACTCAGAAACTGAAATATCACTCTTGTTCAGGGCCAACGATTGTAATACAGCTAAAAATGTCTGCAATGTGTATACCCCAAGTCAGTCTTAGGAACAACAATGGATATAGCAGGTAAGAATCTAATTTCCAATTTCAAATAGATTAATATACAGAGATGTATTCATATATGCAGAAGTAGGATGCTGACCACAGACAAGATACAGTATTGGTAAGTCTCTCAGTAGGATTTGCCTACTTTTTATTGCACAGGAATTTTTGCTTTTTCCACATATAAAATTAACCTGTTCCATATTTTCGAAAGAACCACAAACTATATTTAATAAAAATCCAACAGGAGTTCATTTCAGTCCTTACTCATTTAAAAAAAAAATTTAAATCCTGAACTACAAGTAAAAGTCAATGTACTGAAAGTCTTGAATTTTATTATTAACACATATTTCCAATTGCTACTACTTAACTTCTGTAAACTTCAAATTCATGATGTTGAAATTATATCTAAGTTTTGTTTTCAAATTATTTTGAAGATGAAGGGAGAGTAAAATGCCATGTGATGGACTGTAAGCCCTTTGAGAGCAGGGACCATGTCCATCCATTTTTTTTTATGCCCAGCCGGATAACGCCCTCCACCTGAACATTACTCACTAAATGGTTAGATGAACAAGTGAATGGAAGAATGAATGAAATAATGAGATCAAAAGAATGTAAACAATATCCTGATAATTCAGGCAAAGCTGTTCTTCAGTAAGAGAGAAGGGAAGATTCAAAAGCCTGGGTTATTAAAATTAATTGTCCACTCTAATTGAATTCATAGGATAACTTGACTGAAATTCACAAGATAATTTCTCTCCAATTACAGACACAATAATCTGCTGTGGGCACAGGGCCAGCATGAACACTGGATTACTGAGATCCCTCAGAATTAGCACTGTTTTATTGGACTTTGCATTCTTTCCCAGAAGATATTATTTCTTACTACTGTTTAGAATTTATATTTATGTCTTCTCATGTCCATTTTTTCAAGTAACCAATGTGTTAAAACAAAACGTCTCTATTTCAATCAAGATAAAACTGAATTAAACTGTTCAGTCCTAATTTCTGAATAACAATTTCTGAATCAGTATTATAGATTTTAAAACATTTGCTAAATTAGCATGAGACCTACCTTCTTACATGTTTCTTTGCTTGTCATTTAAGGAGACAACTCTATCTGACTTTACAAAAAATTGATGCCTAAAAAAAAATGCCTAATGTTCATCTTGTGTTTATCTTATCTTTATGAGCTTATCTAGCTCATAAATCTGTGATGTTTTTATTCCAACCTTATAATCAACATATTTTCTTAAGAAAAAGAAAAATCAATCACAAAGAAAATGGGGAAAAAATTGCTTAAAACACCAAATAGTGCTATGTAAGCACATAGGTCAGGGAATGAACTAAGATCTACTTAGAATCTTAAAAATTAAAGTATCTTTTCCTGACATGATTCCAGGAACTTTATGAAATATTTGTCCCTATTATTAACTCTTGTACCTTTCATGGTTGTATGGTTTTTAATTATTTCACAGCATGGCATGAACTGAATTCTCTAGAGGCAAATCCTCATGAGTCCATCTTGATTACTTTTTACCCAGTATTTACTTGGACGAAATAAGTGAAAACAGCCTCTTAGTACAACATTTCACATAAGTCAATGTCTTGGGTATTTTCATAAACTCCAAAGATTCAAGTCCCCACTCCCCCCCCCAAAAAAAGACATTCTCATTTTTGCCGAAGTATTTTTGATCCCCTCTTGCAATTTGACTCAAACTCCCCATTCATTTTTGTATGAGAACCCTTAGTATGCAATGTTCAACATACTACTTCATTGTCTTTGAATTATAGAAAATGTTAAGAATTCAGTGCAGCAAAGTTTAACTTACCTTAAAAGAGACTGGTTTTCATGAACTCTTTTTAATATGACCTAGGTTCTCTGGCCAAAAGCAACATAGGGAAGAGAAGAGAGGAGAGGAGAGGAAAGTCTGAGACCCGGTGGGTTGATGGTTCCCTCTCTGTCTGTGATAAGCACCACGGAAGACTCCGAGTTTGTCCTCACTCCTGATGCCACACACCTTTTCTTGGCACTTCGTCTAGTCCCAAGGGAAAATTCCTGCAGAAATTTTCTTTTCCATCATCTCTTGACAGATGGCTCTGCTGGCAAGAGCCTCAATTCTTAGGAGTGCTTTAATAGGCTTTTATTCTCCCGCATTGCCTCTGCACAGGTTTTATTTTTTTAATTGCATGTTGGTTGATGCCTCAGTGTCCTAACAGGCTGGAGCATCATTGCCCCCTTGGAGCACTCCCAGCTAATCTGCTTTTGTGTTTTTCATTTCAATACATTTGCAAAGCTAGTTTCCTTTTAATATTTCATTACTTTCCTGCTCCTATACACAAAGGCAGTTGGGAAAAAAGGGTTCAACCATTTACTTCTAAAGCACAGAACGAATAAATAATGAGCTCTTCAAATACAAGTAAAGTAACTTTGCATGGGCACTGATAGAGTTTGTAAACCAGAAAAAACCAGAATCTTACAAATACCAGTTTTCTTGACATTTCATACATTCCTCTGACAAATGCCTTTTTAATGTAGTTTCTCTCTCTCTCTCCACTCATCTTTTTTTGGGAAATAAGGAAATTACTTGAAATTACAGGATCAATTGTCATCTAGATGATATCACTTAAGATAGTAAAGAGAATATTCATTTCTCAATTCTTTCATCCTTATCCTTAAATATGATGAGAATAGGGATGATTCAAAGATGGGTAGCAAACTGAAATGCCTATAAATTTAGGCAAAGAATCTGAGCCAGGGATGAAGTGTGGAGTGGTGGGAACCAGGGCAAGCTGGGCCATGGGTGCCACTGTCAAGGGGCAGTGGCCACTCGTCTCCAGCCCATCACTGTCCGGGAGGAACTCAGATTCCGTATTGTGAGAGCTATTTGCTTTTCAAGAAGATCCCTATATGTGACTTTTTATGTGAAAAATCTCTTGCTTTTTAAATGTTAGAGGAAACTAAGCCCAACACCTAGGGTCCAGCCTCAGCCTGAATAACGCCATATGAGGCATTATTGGAACTCAAGTATACTGTCATGAAACTAATGCAGACACCAAAGCACTGCCCCTTATTAATTATGCACTCTTTCCTCATAAGTAAAAATGATAATAACGTAGACTAGTTAAAACAAGTGAAAAACACATAATAATCCTTATTAAAGACCTAAGAAAGGACATTAGCCCAAGAACAGGTAAGTGGTGTGGGCAAAGTGTAGCTCAGATATGGAGGGGAAGCACCAGGTTTATTAAAAATAATAATTAAAAAGCAGTTTAATGAGGAGTGAGAAATTATTGTATCTGGATGTCTTTCTCTCTACCTAATCTTTGTAATAATTATTTTTCCTAATGACACAATTCATGCTAAATGCAGAAAAGAAACTTTTGAGAAATACTAATTCCATTACTAGTAAAATATTAGTTTATATGCTTCTAGAATGTGTCTGTACATACACATAATTTTAAATATATGTATTTTTGCGTTATATACATACTGACCTTTCTTTATAAAAACTGTATATTGAACATATTACTTGATAGATACTACTACTAATATACTAATGTTTTAGTCTATTTTTTCACTCAATACTAAATATGGTCTCAACTTTTTCCTATTTCAATAAGTAATCATTCACAATGTGACATTTAAATGGCTACATAGTATCCCATTGTTTAGATATAACTTAACTTACCTGGCCAATCCCCTATTACCAGGTAAATTTTTCCAATTCTTCTCTTTACAATAAAGTGTCTATAACAACTGTTCACTTATCTTTGTGCACATCTATTTTATCTTATCGTGTCAAAATATATGCATATTTTTCTCCCAAAAGATTGTGCCAATTTACAATCCTACAACTGTGATAAGTGAATTCATTTCCCTGCATTCTCAACAAAACTGAGTTTAATCTCTCTAATTACTTGAGGTGGAAAATAGATCGTGTAATATTTTAAACCTTATAAAAAGTCTTTTTCACATATACCAGATGAATTACTATTTTCCTTCATGTTTTTTCTCTTGACTGACTGGCAGGACAGGTTTAACTAGCACTCCTTGGAGCCAGCAAACTAACATGGAGCGATGGGAACCATCCGAGAGCTATCTGTGGTCCGTCTGCTAAAGTATCTGGACACCGGCCAGCAGCAATGGGCCTTTCCCTCTTTGGGCCCCAGATACTTGATGCTCATCAGACACGTCACGCGTTGGTACTTAATGTGGGTGGGTATCAGCCAATCTCTTGAGGGCCTGAATAGAACAAAAAGAGGAAGGGAGAATTTGCTCCCTCTGCCTGACTATTGAGCTGGAACATCAGTCCTCTCCTGCTTTTAGACTGGGACTTACACCATCTGCGCTCCAACTCTCAGGCCTTCAGACTCAGGCTGGAACTCTACCCCTGGCTCCCTGGGTCTCCAGCTTGCAGATGGCAGACTGTGGGACTTCTCAGCCACCTTTATCATGTAAGCCAATTCTTCATAATAAATAAATCTCTCTCTCAATAGATAGTCAGCAGATTAGTATTTGGAGACACGAACCCAGTATTGATTATGAAGGGCAAGAGGGGGAATTTGTCAGCTGGTAAACTCTTTTCAATAAATAGACTTTAGAAATCAATGACTCACTGTAACACACATGTAACTGGGAAGAGAAATGTGATGTCAAGACTCATACCCAGCGCATCCCTGTTCAGCAGTGTCAGTAATCCATATTCTGGGTAAAATAGTCTAGGTGTTCCGGACAGAACCATCCTTCTCTAGGGCATAATTTTCTAAGAGCACACTTGGCTCACTAGTTGCCATACATTCAAGGTCCTTTATAACTGTTCTCAAGAGCTGGTCAATCTCTTCTTTGAGAAGAAGTCTCCCCTCAGAGAAGTGGTTCCCTCTCAGTGGACTCAGAATCACTAAGCGACTTGACAAGTAACGTCCTGTACTTCAGTTTCCAATCTGTAAAGTGAGGATGGTAACTGTAATACTTCCCTTACACCTGTTATCATAAAGATTAAATATAAATTGCTAAGATGATAGTGTGATATAGGTAAGACCGAAGTTTCTTTTTTCCCCACTGTTATCACCACTGTACTTTCTAGTTACGTTTCTAGGTTCACAAACCTGAGTATACTGTAATTTATATCTTTGATGTACCCCCAAAAGATGAGTTTCTTGCAATCGAGGTCTTCCTTGACTTTTATATCACAAAAATTAACACATTATCTAGAAAACATTAAGCCCTGAATATTTCTTTAATGATGGGTGGGTGAGTAAATGACCAAATCATCCAGCTTAATCTTTCCCCTTGTAATTCCCCTCCCTGGTTCCTAGTTCTAGTCCTCAGTTTCACTCTTTACTGAGTTGTACAGTCTTTCATAAACATATACACTCCAGTTAAACGGAACCAACACGGATCACACCTAAAGTCAGTCAAAACACATTGAACCCTAACCTTCAACAAGGCTTTCGCTGTCTTACGGCTGTTTCCCTCCCTAGAGGCGTGCCTCTCACAGACGACCTACACATAACTGATACTGTACCTAGAGCAGGCGAAACAGGAGTCTTCACTCTGAGGGGAGTATATTTAGTTTTGTATGAAAGATCATGATTTAGCTTCTAAATAAAAGCATTATCAAAAGGTAATCACTAAGGATGAAAGCTGCTGTCTGCAGAACAGGGCATCAGTGTGGACGTATGCTCCATGACCTGGACAATTCCACTTTTGTGCCTCGGAGACCTGTGGACACACCCAAGGCTAATCTGGACCTAGTGTGTGATCCAGGCTAATTCTGAGCAGTTTTTAAGGTTGAAGAAGAAATCACCTTGCCTTGTTTCTTCCTTTTACTTGAGGTAAGGCCCATTTATCCCACGTGTTAATAGTTCTGAGTTACTACATAGGTGCCGTTAATGTAAAAAACAGTTCATTCTGCATAGTTCCAAAAATGACAAATGCCATCTCAACCAATTCACAAATTTCAACACTTTTTTAATTGAAACATTAAAAATTATCTCTTCCATATCAGGCAGAGAGAAGAATTTTGTACCCTCAACCCAGAAAGGCTGTAGTGATGTTTCAGAATATGATTAAATGTTCAATATATCGAGAAAAAGCCACTTATTTCATAGTCATTGTATGCTTTTGTATTCAAATCAAAGGAGAAGAAAAGATTTCAGTTAGATAGTCTTTTTAAACAGAGCGCTGGAAACTTGTGGACAGACAAGAGTAAGTGATTGTTTGGGGGCGGTTTACAAGCCCAGAAGTTGGTCACACTGTGTCTTTTCCTCCATGTCCTAAAAGATGAGTTGATTTGTCGTCAATCCTCTATTAAATGCCAGGCAAAAGCAGCTTTCTTGTTAGTATTTAAATAAAATTTAAAAATGTTCAGTCTTAAAGGAAACTTGGAGCTCATCTTAAGCAATTCCCTTCTTTTTACCCATAAAGAAAGGAGTGTGAAAAAATTAAGTGATTTTCCCCAAAATACACTTAATAACTGATACAACCAAAACTCAATCCCAAGTTTTAGTGCATTTTGCAATATAAAAAGACTTTCTCCTGTAAACAAAGGTAGGCTTTGACTCCCCTAGAGTTGAGAACCTCAATTTTAAAATATCTAAACTTGACCAGGACACATCTTGCTAGGAATCACCATGAAAATCATATGCCATCCCACTTCTCTCTATGGGTCCATCTGTCACCTGGTATAAATTGGAAAGGGATGACTGTATCTGAATGAAAATGAATCAACTGTAAGCACACTCTCACCCAAGACCAGCATGTAGCTATTTATTAAAGCATTGAGATAATTCCACGCTAGCTCTAGTCCCTCACATGCACCCCCTGGTGCCCTTTGCTGGGACCACAACCTCCCAATAATTCAGTAACCGAGGTGTAAGTACTAGCTAGCGTGACAGGAGTCCCCAGACCCAGCTCCTTCTCTAGGCTGGCTTCCATACCAACCATTGGTATTCATGGTTGTTAAATATATTATTATCATCCCTGGATCCACTTCCCCCCTTTTCCTTCTGTAAATGCTAAATAGCAGCATTTGATTCAGGTACCCGGAAACATCCCTATTTATCTGAAGATAAACTAGGCATAATGAATAAGGGTTATTTAATTCAAAAGAACTGGATGTTTAATGGTTCCATTGAAAACTCAGCTAGAGTGCTACTCTGAAAGAGTCTAGGATTAACTGTTGAAAGGTTAAAAGATACTTCTGTTTAGAAATAACACTCAAACCAGATAGTCTAAGGCTTTACCCCAAATGCTCTGTCTTGTGGGCATAACTTTGTGTCCTTAAGGAGTGATATCAATATAAATTATCACTGCCTCAAGCCAAGAGCATGGTGGACAAGTTAGACTCCTCAAAGGCTTAGCAAGAGTCTAACTCCTGCCTCCAAAACTCCCCCTGAACCCTGTGAAAACCACCCCTTCAAACTGATGAAACATTTAGTCTAAAAAGCAGTCAAAACTTCTGGCAAGAACTCACCAATGAACCCCCGACCCCAAGAAAACAAGTGGACCCAAGTCAGTGGTTGAGATTAGACAGAAAGAGGAAATTAGAATTTTTACAAAATCTAACATAAAAGGCACAGCAGCACCGAATAAATAAAACAGGACATAACAGGAAGGGACTGAAACCAACGCAAACAACTGCAAAGGGCCTTCTTGGCAAACTTTCAGACACAGAATTTGAGGAGGACAGAAAACATTTAATTGTTGAGTAATACTTCTTAAATGATGTTTTACCTCAAGAAAATCCTATCAGTGAAGAATGCAGAAAAATGGCTGGGCAGCTGCGTCCACCCCTTCTAACCAGAGCCCAGCTGCAGGAAGAAAAGCCAGAAACAGAGACAAAGAATAATGAATGAGAGGAGGAAATCTAGAAAGAAAGAGAAATTAAAATGAGACAGTGAAAAATTAAGCTGCGACTCAGAAAGACTAGGAAAAAAAAAGGCTTTAAACAAACTGTAGCAAATGTAATTTAGAATGTTTTTAAACTCCACTATTGAAAACGAATCTTTCTGAGACTAATTTGTAAAGACAGGCAGAGCCTCGATATTCTTGCCCCAGCACCGCAGTGATGGGAAGGTAGCACCGTGCACTCCCACTGTGGGCTCCTGGGATGCCAAGAGCTATTTATAAAGTGGGCACCATTGAGAAAATGGGTGCATATTTGGCTATTTTTCTCTGATTATTTGACAAAAGAAAGTACAACGCCTCCAAATTTCTCCAATACAGAAAATATGGTTTGTATCTTAGCACAGTATATTGGAAACTTTGTATTGAAATTAGCATGGTGATCCAGGGCCTTACAATTTTACAGTAAACAGACTTATGAGAGGCAGTTCAGCTCAGTGGTGGGCTCAGCTCTCAAACTACCTATATTTGAAACCCATTCTGCCAGTTTCTAGCTTTGTGTCCTTAATCCCTTAAATCCCTTAATCCCTTTGAACTTCAGGTTACTCGTAACTAAAACGAGAACAATAATGATGTCTAACTCATTGGGTTATCATGAGGACCAAATAAAACCCTTGGAATGCTTGCCAAGTGCTCGGTAAATGGTAACTGTCACTATTCTCTGGCACACTTCAGAAAGGTCTGCTTTGGTTTCTTTAATGCCTAGTGCCTGCTGTTGTTACGTTTAATAAGTCAGTAACTGTGAGATACTAAGATCATGTCACGAGTCGATAGATATAACATGTGTTGAGCATGTCTCCTGGGCTCAGCCTTGCAATGGGTGATAGAATGGAAGAGATACGGCCCCTGCCCAAAAGGCGCTTATTAAGTGAAATATCCTGTGACCAATGTCAGAGAGCAAAGCTTTGTGTTAAAGGGAGTAGCATAAAAATCTAAATTCAACAGATGCTAGAACTCCAGGTAAATCAGTGAGAAATGAGATAGAGAAACCTTAGGGAGGAAGTAGGAAGTAAAGTAAGCCTTGGAGGATGACTATGATCATAGAGCAAAAAAAAAAAAAAAAAAAAAGTGATTCCTGCTAAAAGAAGTGATGCTAGCAGGATTATGGGTGAACACACAGTACATCCCAGCCTGGCTTAACTAAAGTGAATGCAGCTTTTTAGAGAAAAAATGGGCAATGGGGTTGTTTTGTAGAGTTGGAGGAGACTGTGGAGGGCTTGGAAAGCCAGAGGAGCTTTTCCTTGAAATGGTATGAGATGAGGATTGTGCATTATGAAGGGAGGTGATAAAACAGTGTTTCATAAAGAGTGGCCTTGTTAAGGTGTGCAGGGAGATCAACATCGGGAGAGAGGAGGAGACACGGGCTGGCAGTAGTAGACGTGATCTACATGTGACATGATGACTAACTTAGGGTGGGGAAAGGAACACGGAGGTTTTACTATGAGTGAAACGGCGGTCACTGGAGGGTTTCCAGCAAAGTGGTGAGAGCATCCGATTGGTCTTCCCACACGTCTCTGACTGCTCAGGGGAGAGCACTGTGAGAAGGTCAAGAGAGGAGCTGGGAGAACTGGTAGGACCCCACTTACATAGTTCAGGAAAAAATGATGGTGGCTTGGCTGTCTTGTAAGTGGGAAAGGTGAGAAGTGGTTAGAATCAATGTATCATGAACAGGCTTCAGAGGCAGGCTCTCAGGAGTGTCACAGGACCCCACCTTGGTTAATGCTCTGCTATCATAGTCTTGAAATTCTTAATAATCATTGAATAAATGGTCCCACATTTCATTTTACACTAAGCCTCACAAATTATGTAGGCAGTCCTGATTGTGCATGTAAATATAGCAGGATTTATTAATGCATTGGAGTTAGGGCTATGAGAGAAAAGAAAAAAATTCAGTGATTACTCTGAGATGTTTGGCCTGAATATCTGGAAGAATGCATGTAGTGAGATGGAAAAGGCAGTGGGAGGCACAGAATGATGGAGGAAGTGTCAGAAGCTCAGTTTTGGACATACCAAGTTTTAAGATGCTTATTAATCATCCAAGTAGCGATGTCTGGAGTTCAAAGAAGGGTTTCAGGCTGGAGATTTAAGTCCAGAGTTTACAATATTTGGATGCTATCTGACGCCACAAAAGTGGAAAAGAACAGCTTCGTATGGAGTAAAAATCAAAAGAGAAGTCTAAGCCCTGAGCCATATGGCGGTCCCACCTTAGATGACAGGTGATGAGGTGCCAGCAGTGACAGAGCAGGTCACCCAGAAGAATTCCAGGCCATTCAGCAGAGTGCGTTGCACTAGAACCCAAAGAAAGAAAATGCATCAAGAAAACACTGATGATAATTCAAGCAAAGTAAGAGCTGGGACTTGAGTACTGAGTCTAACAATGTGGAGGTTATCGGTGATAACAGCCACTTCCGTGGAAAGGTGGAGGCAAAGGACTGATTAGATTTGACTCAGGAGAGAAAGAGGAGAGAAGCAGGAAACCACAAGTTCAAACACCTCTTTGAAGAATTCTGCTTTAAGGGGTGGAAGAGGAAGGGTCATAGCTGGAAAGTACCAGCCTCATTGAGAGAGCAGGAAGGCTGGATGTTTTAGGGTCAACAAATGAAATGTGATTTGAGATTAACAGCTTGATTTGGGGGTACACAGTTTGCGATTGTGAGGAGTCCAGTGGAAATGGCTAGCAGGCATCAAGAAAGATAGGAATAGACCGTCCATAGTTTAAACTTCATTCACACAGAGGTACAATTTGGGGCTGCAGAAATAAATTAACCTGGAATAAACGTGTACAGAGAACAATAGAGGATTGAAGAAACCAATACTCTGAGTAACGTAATGAAACAAAATCAAAAGCACTGGGCTGCATTCCCAACTTTAACTCCATTTAGGTGTAGCTGTATTTCCATTGGCAAATTAAGGTAATTATCTGAATAATTAAATACCCACACAAAAACGTTCATCCAAATTAGCTGGACATTTTACATGCAAAGAGGTTCTACTATGAGAAAATATTATCAGATTCATTTTTTCTGCTTTCTCAGTCTACACAGACTAGGTACAGGTGATTTAATCTCAAAACGTTATTTAGAAACAGAAACTAGAAAACGCTGCCTGCTAGCTGACAAAGAGGACCTCATCTTCCACTAGGATTTTTAATATCCCTAAAATTGAGCTTTTTTCAAAGAATAAGATAAAGGTGTAAACAAGACAACATAATTTGGGCTAAAGCTTATCATTTGTCAAAATGTATGCAAGTATTAGTGAAGGAGGCCCAGCAGCAGCAACCGTTCTCCACCGAGGATTCGGCCGAATGCTTACAGCTCTGGCCCCATGTGACTTGCAACCTTTAAAACAAAAGTAAACGGGTCATAGCTTTCTGAGCAAAAACTTGCCACATACATGTGCACACAGAAAAGAAAACCAAGGCCAGTCAAACAGCCCTAGAAGTGGAAGGAAAATGTGGGCCTTTTTTATAGCAGGAGGAAAGTCAACCCTGTTACTCATTGAAATGACACTGATGGCAGCCGGCTCGGCCCTCAGCAGGCACACGCTGCTTAGAGAAAACGGGAAGGTTCAGGTTTGGGGCACTGGATGCCCCTGTTATCCTTTGTTTTCCCAGATGATCCCGCTGACAATGATTATTGTCTGAGGATTGCAATCTTAGAAGCATTATATTAGAAACATAAGAAATGTCACGTTGGACTGACAAACGAGCCTTATTATGGCTCTGACAGTGGCACCAAGGGACATTTTGTGGCAGAGCGTGAATGTTACTCTAGCAACCAGAAGAATATTACTACTTTTTGACTTCAAAAAGTTCTCCCCACCCTCCTGCCGCCACTTTTTGAGGCACTTGAATAAAGAGTTCCAGAAGAGGACCTGGGAAGCCAGCCAGAGGAATACACTTGGCATAGCCCTGCTTCCTCTGGGCCCCGAAGGTGGCCATGATAACAGTTTCACGCCAGCGCCTTGGGGGAGTGCCCTGGGAGACAGGGAATCTTCACCAGGGAAACAAACAGCGCATCATTGTTCTTCTAAGCACGCAGTGTTCTCTGTAATACCATCAGCTAAGCAGAGGTGTATGTACAGCTTTTTTAAGATATCCAAGATTTCCCAAACCCGTATTTCTGGTCACCTCTCTGACCTCGGTTTGGGCATTCGTAGCACCTGCATGCAGACTTTCTTGACCGAAGTTCCCCATTTGAGCCATAGAACTCTGAAAATAATTCAAGCAGCAAACTGAGCTCTGTTCTAGAAGCCAGAGACAAGCCCATTCATTACATACAATAGGATACCTTAGGATTTAGGGCTTCTCTTGAGAAAAACTGGCTGGATCAGGATTGGGAGTGAGGGGGTCAATTCCAGAAGATTTAACAACGGATGTTGGGAGACAGAAGCTCTTTCCACTGCATTAGGTGACAAAGAGGAAGCTGGAACCTGTGGGACACATGTTCCTTAGCCACAGGGACACAGGGAGGATGTCTGTCTACACAGAAGAGACTGAGACCATGTTACCAGGAGAAGAATCAGGCAGAAAGAAAGCTAGAGCCAGAGAGCGAGAGACCCCTCATGACATGGCTTGAGTCTGAGACCACAGAATCCAGGTCCAAATCCACCCGTGAGTTAACTGGCTCCATGAGCCGATGGACTGTGTTTTTCCTAAAAATCACTTTGCTTTGGTTTCTGTCTCATACATATGAAGAGTTCTGAATAATACCATAGGAATGTACATTTATAGTAAAACATATGGAAAAAAATTTAACCTTTACATATTAATATCATCAGGTTAAAAAAAAAGCATGCCTTTTGTCCTCTTAATTTCCTTTTTCTTAATAGCTATATTTTGTGTACTAATATGTAATACTTTGCACCTAATAAGTACAGGCACTCTGTCCCAATCCTATGAAGTAGGAATTATATCCAGTTTAGCTAAATAAAGCTCATGGACATGATATAATTTATATAAAATTACAATTTAAAAAATTCTTTTTTATTGACACATAATCAATTTACAGTGTTAGTTTCAGGTGTGCAGCAAAGCAGTTCAGAATTTGAAAATATATGTATATATAAAATTTCAATTCTTGCAGATACTAAACTGGCATGAGATTTGACTAATTTTATCTGAAATCTAGGCTCTCCATCACTAATTTGTGTTACCAAATAGATCCTAAAAATAAGTGTGTGCATCATGAGCTATTGACCTATCTGCTTGGCAAATTTTTTCATCTCCTTTCTAATAACAGAAAATAATAATACCCAAGTTAGTAAAGATGAAAATTAGATTTGGGGAAAAAAGAGTATAACACCCTAAATCTTTGCCAATGCTCTAAATTACTACAAATATTTTAGAAGATCATATCAGGAGCTATTAAAAAAAAAAGTTTAGCTCAAACCCTATGAGTAATTCTTTTTACTTACTCAAAAGAAATTAAAATATAAAATAACCCAAGGCATAGGGCTGCTTATTACAGAATTGTTCTATAGTTAAAATAATAAATCAAATGTCTCCAATAAAGGGTTAATTAAGCAAGTTATAGAAATTATAGCCATACTTATAATTATGCGTGCTTATCATACCATTTTAGTGGTCTGAAAGTACATGTATTATGAGTGAAAACAGGATAGAAGAGTTTTATACAAAATGTAAAAGCTTTAAATATTCATAAAAATAAAGACTAAATGAATGCGAAAATCAGCGTTTTTAGGGTGTTATGATTATATGGGTTATGGTAGAGCAGAGTTGTGAAAACTCCTAAGAGCAATTATCATTGTTATATTAGAAGACTCCAGTTTTATTTTTCTTATTTGCACTAAAATCATTTTCCCTTTCTCAAAATGTTTCTAAAAATGACAAATAACTATTTATTCTCGTAAATTATAACATTGACTCTAAAATGCCATTGAATGCCCCCACCAGATCGGGAGCTCCTTAGAAGACCAAAAACATTGCAAGACCTCAGTAAATACTTTTTGAAAATGAATTATAACTTAATCCAAAAATCTGTTATGAAAGTCAATGGAAATAAAAAATTAAGACAGCTACAAGAGGTAGAAAGGGGGGAACATATTAAGCTGTTTTCTTTGAAACTTCACCCAATTCAGTGCTTCATTAGCTGGGGGGCATGTTTTGAGATTAGGATATACCTCAAACAGCTCTATTCTTCCTACAGTAATCTTTACTATTTTATTCATCAGGCATTTGTTGATCAGAGGACCATATTACTGCCCTGAGACCCTTGTGAAAGTTAAAAGAGGCACCATTAGTATTTAATGATGAGACCCTGGTATAAACCCAGACATCTGGTCACCACTGAGCATTTTTTTTTTTTTTTTTTTTTTTTTGGTGCAGAAAGTGAGGTAGGCACTGAAATTAAGACATAGATCCTCCCCCAAAAGTGGTTCTCTTATTTATGGTTTATTATAAAACTACTTTCATAAATCATTTAATATTCTTCCTCTACTTACACAAATATTATGTTACGCTATGCTTATGAGCCTTCTCAAAAGTGGAAAACAATAAAATAAAACTTTTTCATTCCTAAATTCAAGGGGAAAGTGGCAGCAAAGGAACAAACAAATCAAATAAAATCTATTTTACATTAGAAGGTATGAAGTGATGGGAAAAGCAAAAGGCATTAAGAATGTAGCCAACGGATGGTGTGAATAGGAGAAACGGATTTCAATCAGAAGTTTTCCCTTGCTTATCCTAAGAGGATGTTTGATAGAGGACTTGAATAAAAGTGAGGAGTAAGCCATCTGTTTGAGAGGAAAAGCATTCCAGGCAAAAGGGAGTTCAAATGCAGAAACCCAAGGCAGGAGGCTATGAGAACACCAAACAAGCCAATGTGAGTGAAGTGGCGACAGTGTCTTATCTATATGATTTTTCCATTTCCATTTCCATTATACCCCAAGTCAGCGTTCATCTTTCCAGACTTGTATTCTAATCCTGTTGGGTTGCCCTAATAACTAACTTCCAATTGTAGAAAATTTGGGGGGGATTTCCACAACCAAAACTGAATGTCATGTTGTAGTTGTTCTGCTGCATGTGCACTATGATTTTATAAAGTGACAGTAACCGCAGCAATTTCTTAGAACTCAAAAGATGTTTTTGAGGAGCACTTTTTCGCTGGCATTACTCTGACCATCAGTGCAGACTGACTTGGTTTTGTTTTCAGTTCCACAAACAATGCCCCCTTTTATTGCCTTCAACCAGGGCGAACTGCTCCCGCAGTCCATCCTTGGAACCCCACTCTACACAAATTTCGAACACTTTAAACATACTAAGCTCCAGCTTGATGTATTTCACTGATTACTTAAGTGATTTCCACTGGATCCTTCCCACAGGCATTTCAAATTCTGCAGCTCCAAAGCCAAACTCATTTGACCTCATTCTTCTCTTTACCTCATCTGTCCCAGAACTTTCTTATTCCGAATTTTAGGTGGGGAAAGGCACTTACTCAGTTGTTTGAGCTACACACTCAGAAGTCAGCTTTTGCCCTCATTCTTGACTAACCTCGGCATTTAATCAACCCCCAAATCCATCAGTTCCACTTCCCAAAATGACCCCATCTACTCTTTGACATAGCATCAGCACACAACTGGGCTACTCAGCCTCCTTCGTTTTCTCCCTACGCCGAATTCTCCCCCGTTTAACCCCAACATTCAATTCAGTTTATCTTCTTTTCTACTTCCCAGGATGCAAATATGACTGGCCTCAAAAGCTTCAGTGGTTTCTGAAAACAGGCTGAACACGTTAGCAGTGCCAAGAAAGGGCCCTGCCCAGCTATCCGAACTCATTCCCAGCTACTTCTCCCTCGCCCTTTAAGCTTCAGCTGTCTTCAACTCACTTCCTTCCCACCCCACGCTCTTATCTTCTAAATTTTGAACCTGTTTTTCCATCTACTGAGGAGGCAAGCTTTGGAGAATTCTAAGCCTTACTTCAGATAATCATCTTGAAAAGCTTTTCCTGCCGCTGCTCCCTACCCCAGGGCTTCCCTTACGTTCCCAACCCGCCTTGTCTGCTCAGTAAATCTGCAGCCCTTTGGCGGCAGGCGATGTGCTTCTCCCTCTCGGTTTCCCAGAACCCACCCCAGTACCCGACACTTGTAATATTCTCGAAACGAGATTTTTTGAAACATGAAGTCAGTGCACTGTCTGCTACTAGCACTATGCTTTCAGGCTTATTTACCCCGGAGAGAGAGAGAGTGCAAAGAAAATCTTGACAGAAGAGACCACTCCCACCTCAAAGGGAAGACAGAGGAAATGATTGCTTTGGTTCTTAGAAAAGAAAAGACAGGATTGAAAGTTTGGTTTCCCACTCAGGGGCTTAGAAAAATTTTTAGAAAGAGTAAAGGCACGGGGGTGACCATGATAGGGCATATGGAAACCCCAGATAATCTGAAGTGACACCCATGACATTCAGGACAGGACTTGTCTTCTCTTTAGTATCCCCCCGGGAGCAGGGAGCAAGATGTCACCTAACCAGGTTTGTTTTGCCTGACGCTCAGCAAGCCAGAATGCTGGGACGCCAAGAATTGCAGCGAAGAGAAAGCTTATTAACGAGGAGCCCAGCAAAGAGACAGGAAGAGAACGCCTCAGCCCCGCCCCTGCCGCCGGCATCCGGCAGGGGTACTTATGGGATAACCAATAAGGCAGCAGGGCGGTCTGAGGCGTGGGGGCGTGGGGGAAGGCGATGGGAAAAGCCGCTGTAACCAGGCACCGCTGTCCTGCGCAGGTGTAACTGCGCCGCAGGCCTCTGCACTTTCAGATGTGGAGGCGCTTAGCAAGATCTGAGGGAGCAGTTTTAGGCCCCCTGACGTCAAAAGGGCATAGTGCGGACACTTATGCATGTTCAGCAGGAGGGTCAGTGATCCTATCTGTCTTAACCAGCTCAGCTTGAACTAGACCCAGCGGACCCCAAATTCCCAGAAAAAACTGGAGCAAACGTGGCCTTGTTTAGGCTCCGTGCCGCTTGGAGAACATGCAAGTCTCCTCAAGCAACAATCAAAATGAACTGGATTAGTGAAGGCAGGCTGCAGGTGAAACGGGTTTAATGATTACCCACGCTTTCAAGGGCAGAACAGCACTGGTGGAAGGAAAGGTCTCAATAGATGATTCTAAAATTGCTCGTTAAATATTTATATTGAAATATGTCATCTTTATAGAGTGGCAGTAACAGACTAGGATTCCTTTAGCAAAAGAAATATAGGAGAAGTGGGAGACAAACCATAGAAGAGAAGTTCTTTTTTCATGAAATGCAAAAAGCATGAGAACAGGGATGTGAAACCATAGAAGACTCCTGTATGTGGGAAAATTTCTAGTTGAAAAATTCCAGTCACCATTTTTGGCCACGATACATGTTTGAATTCCAGGGTCCTGGTATTTTGGAAAGGTTTGTATTGTAATGGCTACAGAAGTCCCATGTATGTTTGAGTCATTTATACATACAGTTCATCATTTTCCTACCAAATAACCAATATATCTAAAAAAGAATTGAGAAAAACCAGCTACATTATGTTATAAAATATTTATGACTTATTTATGGATTTCCTTATCTATTTTAAATATCAGATGATCTAAATAAATACTCTCAATCCACACTAAAAGAAGATATATTCAATGCCAGTTTAAACCAGAACATTTGATTTAAATTTTCCAAAATAAATTCTATAGTTTTCTACTAAAATGAAAAAGAGCTTTTTATGTGATATTTATGTGGTATTTTGCTGTTTGTTTGAAACACGTGTTATAAGTTAGAAATACAAGTTCAATTAGGAAGACTGAGAACAAGCAGCAAATGTTTTCTTCCCATCTCAACTGAAAATTACTATTAAAGACAATTTTTATTTAACTAAAGTAAAATTCAAGCAGTCTTTTACTTGAATAAAGTAGTCTGACTTTTCTAATCAAACCTCATCACTTTCCTACGTCTGAAAGCTATCCTGTCATCAGCAGTTTTGTGAAAACTTTTTGTACTTTCAAAAACAGGTAACTTAGAGCTCACTAGAATGCTAATGGCCATTTTCTGTAGTTTTACATGGAAAAAAAAAAAAAAACTGCTGTGCCGTCCATAAAGCAAAACAATAAAGTCTATTTGTAACACGCTTATTTCCAGTGCTCGTTCTTCAGTGTGGCCTGAGGTGAACATTTGCAATGCCATTTAAAATATTTTATTATTTATAACATTTTTCCCTCAGATATTTGAACAGATGATAAGAAGGCTTTATTTTATAGAACATTTACTGGTCTAAATAGTATGTGAGCTCAGCACAATTTGCTGTCCACTTAAAAAAAACAACATTATGTAGTATTGATGAGCTGGTTGTTCCTTACCATCTCAATCCCACTTCTCAGTAAAATCAGTCAGGAGTCTATGATTAGCCAGCAAATATGGTCAAGGTGGGTGTTGGTACCAATACCTTTGTTTTGTTGTTTTGAATAGACTTTCAGTTGTATTAGTAAAACTACAATGTGCTGTGGTTAGGGACTGAAATGCTGTACCCTCCGATTTGACACTAAATTTAACACTTCACTTTGGGAAATTTAAGTGAATAATAGAGCACAAGATATTAAGATTTTATTTAAATCATTTATGTTTTATCTAAAAGTGTTTGGCTTTTTTATTTAGCCCATTATTTGTTTGTATTATGTACATCTTTATGATGTTGAATGGTGTCAATGACATGGTTACCCAGGGTGTTTAGGAACATTATTCCAATAAAAAGATGGAGAAGAGAGCTCTCAGTTTACTTGACATGTATTATCCTTGTTTAATACTTCCAACACTCCCTGAAGTACTTACTAGTTTAACATTTACGAAGGATAAAAAAGGGAACATGTAGAGAAGTTAAATGATTTACCCATGGAAGCTGGTTGTGTCCAAATACAGAGACCTGGTTTTTAACCTCCACATCATGTGCTTCCACTGGCTCTTTTCAATTTGGTTTTTTTCTGTCTCAATTCTAGTTCGTCTTTGTGGCTTTCTTTGGTTCCTATCAAGATAGACTCTACCATTCAGAATCAGCATGCAAAAGTCAACAAACTGTCCGTGTGATAAGACACCTACTCAGACCCAAAGTCCTGACCCAAATGAGCAGATGAATTGTGAGATCAAAGCAGAATTTTCCTTTTTACTACAGTGGAAGGAGTTGTCTTACCAAATATTTTCGTGCTTTTCTTTGTCATTATTTCTATCAGTTCAGTTACTGCACTGCTGCTTGAAGCAAAAGCTGAAGTCAAGAGAAATGCCAAAGGCAAGGACCACTTTTCGGTGACAAAGAGATGGGAGCAGTGCTGCTTCTCTCGTAGTCCATGGCCGGGCCCCAAGCCAGGACAGCACCTCTGGATGCTCAGGACGGCAACTGAGCCTGCCCGGATGTTGAAAGCTTTCACTTAGCTTGTCATCCTGGAGTGCGTGCTTCCACTCTGAGTATCGGCAAGAGGGAAAGAATTAGTAAGTACAGCCAACTGCCAGGAACTTTTCATTGCCTCAACTGGATGACTATTTTTCAACTGGATGACTTTTATTTTTCCATTTTTTAATTGCTTTGTCTGTATTGCCCCTTTTCTCATGGCAGTTTCTGAATACCACTTTGGAGAGTCTTTTATGACAGAACCACAGAGATCTCAAGCTAAGTAGGCAAGCCTGGATCTAACAGCCCCTCGCTGCTTTCCTCCTCACTAATAGGTCTGCTTGCTTATCTCGCTGCTACGATACCAGGACTGATACGGATGCTTATGGAGGGAAAACTGGGAGTGAAAAAAGAAAAGCAGACACAAACAATTCCTTGTCAGAACTCTGTTTGATAACTCACCAACTTGCACACACATTAGGCAACCAGACAGCCTATGACGGTGAAGAGTGCCATCGGCAAAGTGAGAAATGGCGAAGACTGTCTCCTGCACTCGCTCGGCCAGCTGTGAAGTGTTCTCCAGCAGGAAAAAGTAGGTAATCTCAGCCACTCACTTTTTATTCACAGAGATGCAGGAATGGATTTGATCAGGTCTGTGGAGTGCTTTGAGGCCTCTGGAATAAAGGCATTCTACAAATAGAGATTTCTCTGTATAGTTGTGTGTGTGTGGGTGTGGATGTGGATGTGGGTGTAGATGTGGGTGTACTCTTTCTCGAGTAATAGAGCGGAAAGGGAGCATTTCCTACATGATCCGTAGGTACATTTCAGAGTCTCTGTATGTTGTGTGCTCATATATCTAAACATTTTTTTTACAGGTAAGCTGCTTTCCGTCTGATGAAAAATGTCTCTTGGCTGCATCGCGGTCTTAAATATCCATGGTACAAACTGGCAGCTTAGTGCTTTTCATTCAGTATCCAGCAGACGAGCAAATCCCAGGGCTGAGCTATTGATCCAGCTGAACTCACAAGCAGTATGTCCTTATTCTTCTGGCTCAGCAGCCTTGGACGTAGTATACAAAATAATTTGCTGCATTCTTCAAAGCGGTTTTCCCTTGGGGTAGAAAAAAAACACAGTTGGAAAAATGCATAGCTATTTCAGTGCATTCCTCAATAAAAGAAACATTTTAAAGAAGTTTACTGATATAAAGAAGCCTGCTTGTTTTGTTTATGTTTGCTGTTGCTTTTGTTTTATTGTATTTTGTGAATATTTCCATGAAAAGGCCAACAGGGTTAAAACTCTAATCAAAATCCTTTCAAAACGATTTTAACCTGCCCACCAGAAGCTAACCGCTTACTGTTTTATCACTCAGGGTTTAGGGAAAAGACTTAATTTCAAATCAGCTTTTACTAATGTTCTTTGTGACACTATTATTTGTATCTTTACTTTTTATTCATTTTCCTAATTCACGTATCATAGTATTCTGAAGATACGAAGCAGTATTTTTTCTGTTTCACATGAAAGCAAAGAAGGAGGGAGACGATGGAGAAACAGTTGGTGGTCCCCACTGCAAAGAAGGAGCATGTCAAGGTCCTTATTTTCTAGCTACTCTCTTTTAGAGATACTGGATTCACATGCTCAGGAAGATGACCTGGACATTCAGTCCAGTGAAGCCAGTTAGCCTTTGAATTCAAATCAGAGCCTGGCCAAGACTCACAGACTAAGTGATCAGTGCTGGTCTCCCTAGGGCTCAGTTTCTTCACCTATAAAGTGACCCTACATCATAAAGTCAGCGTGAGATTCAGGTCAAAAAAGAAATGTATTGAAGGTATTTAGCACAACGCTGGAAGAGAGGAAGCACTCAAAAATAAGTCCTTAATCTTATAAACAGTAGCATAATGGTAGAGTCATGTGGACACAAAACTATAGATCAAACTCAAACAAGTCAAACTCTTAAGAAAATTGTTTACTGCCTAGCACGTGGCAGGCACTGTCTAAGACGTTGTACTAGGCACTGGGGGATACTAATTAAGAAGAATAAGGTTTGGTGTCTGCCCTAAAGAACTGTCTAGTTAAAATGATACATGGGAAATGTATGTAACACAAGACAATTAAGTATCAAATGAATAATAAAGGCAATCAAATTGGAGGTTGAAAAGATAGAGCTCATCGACTAGAATAGTAATAGCATTCATTATCTGATAAAAAGGCAGAACCAGGAATAAATATGTGTGTATACATATATAAAATATATTTAGAGTGAGAGATGATTTCTTCAATATTTTTATTCACAACTTCTCACACCCATACAACAAAGATAAACGGTAAACTGTCAGAAAACACAACCACTTCACCATTATCTAGATATTAAGGAATTCTAGGAAATCAGTTTCTATTTGATGTGCTTTAAAAGCCAATCATAAAAAGAGTTAGTAAAGCAAGACTTTGAGTAGCCTCAGAAGCCCAGGGTCAGGTATTGCCTTCCAGCTACTTCTGGGAAATTAATTAGGCCAAGAAAGCATCTATCAATAAGAAATGGGGGAAGTGGAGTTCTTTTTAAACAAAAGCAACAATTGGGCTATAATTGTATAATCAATAGCCTCTTTTAGCAGGTAAATGGACAGTGCTCAGAGACTCAAAGTGAGGAAGATTTTATATATATGAAGAATGAAAGAATGATTGGCTAATAACCATCTTGGTGATCACATCAAGTAGGTGTTAATAAATTAAGACAATATTATTAGCTTTTTAAAATTATTATACATAACTTGGTTGAGTTTCAGGGCCCAAAGATAAATTTATACTCAGAATGTTCATACCTATTGCTCAGTCCCCTATCTTGCTGGTGTTATCTCATATTGGTGAGATTTGAAAGTAAAAACTACTTAAAAAGAGATCTATATAGAATTAAATTTTATTATTTTAGATTTACTTGCATTTTCATTAATTTAACAAATGTTTGAGGAGCTGAGGACACCACTATGCAAGAAACACGTATATAGAAATAAACCAATGCATGTAATAAGTTATAAATTACATATTATATAAGAATTGTTAAGTAATGAAAAAGAGCTTTTAAAAAATGAAACAGAATGCTACATGGATAGACGTTCTTTTTAAAACTCTCCAAGGAGGTAAACTTTGATGAGAGACTTCAGTGGAATGATACGGTGAACAACGCACGCACAGGCAAGGGGACAATCGTTCTAAGAGGAAGAGACAGGAAGTGCCAGGCCTTGATGCTAATGTGGATTCCAGTTACTTTACAAACAGACAAAGGCCAGCGTGTCTAGATGTACAGAGAGGGCTAGCGACTTACCTGAAATTGTGCTCTAAGTTTTGAATCTGAGAATTTTAATTTTTATCTCTACACGTGATTAACTTAGTTTTATGTACCCCCCAAACTATCAATAGCTGTGTTCTGTTAGAACACAGAAAAAAGAAGGTGAAATTAAAGTAATCCCAGGAACCTGGCCCTGTTAAAAGCAGAAGCAAGCAACAGTCAACAAACACAACAAACTGCAGAAGTAAACCTGCAATGTCTTAAGCTACTTGGAATTACTGAGTACAGAATATTTATATCCTACAAGATTCCAGGGTCAGAATAATTTTCCAGAGAGTTCTTTAAACTTCAAGAAAGAAATAATTCCCAAACTAGCAACACTATTTCAAAGCACATTTTTAAAAATGCTGCTTAATTACAAAAATCCAATTTTTAAAAATCACACAAAAATTAGAACTACATAACAGGAATAGTAAATAGGTGGTTTCAGTTTGTGTCTCTTGATAGTTGCAGCCTGAATGACATGCTGAAAATGATTCCAAGACTTCATCTGGTTTATTAAGCAATGTCTGCTATAATTTTATAATGATAAAATCGAAGAGTAACAAAAATTTTCAACAAATATAATAGAGGGTTAATATCCTTAATATGCGGAGACCTCTTTCAAACCAACAGTCAAAGCTCTAACACCTCTATGGGAAAGAAAAAATGGGCAAATTGTATGCAATAGAATCTAAAGAAGCAGAAATGTAAGTGACCAATTAGCATAAGAAATATTTAATTTCTCTACTAGGGAAAGAAAAATTAAATCAACTGTGAAACTCTGTAGTAGCTTTGCAGATGAACAAGAAAAAAGGAAAAAAAATCACTCCTCATGCTGAGTGATTAGTGAAATAACCATGACCTGGTGGCATAAAATATTTTCTTAGGGAGTTTCAGCTCTCTCATAAATGTATGTCTCTTACCAAATCAGTCTTCTCTACATAATAAAGAGAAGTGCTCCACAACTTTATCATTATGCAGAAGAAAATTAATTTAATGTGACTTCCATCAGTCTTTTAGTCTATTTTGAGTAAAGATTTAATTATATTATCTGGGTTATTTTCAAATATTTAGATGATGAATTTTTACAAATTCATTAGAAATGAAAAATCTAAGAGAAATCTTTGTTTCTTTATCCCAATTGATATAGTAGTGATTTCTAAAAATGAGACCCAGTGATGACATGGGGTTACCTCCAGACCTATTTGAGCCTAGGAATCTGAATTTGTAACCAACCCCCAGGAACTGCTGATGCACACAAATTTGAGACTCACTGACTCAGTGGGAAGCAAACAGAAGAATTAATCCAGACCAGCACACATCAGGAGTGATAGACGTGCCTCAGAAACACGCACTTGCAAAGCAGCAGCCATGGGAGGTGAGGCACTGCCACTTACCAGCGCCCTTAGAAAATCAGCCCGGGATCCCAGAGAGTAGCCTCCAAGAACAGAACTTATGCTGGACCTTGGCAGCTGATGCCCCAGACGGTCCTATGCACTGGGGCTGATTTGGATGCAGCAGGACAGCTCCAGCCGGAGAGCAGCCACCAGCCCAACCTGGTCAGGCTGCAGGAGACCACAGCTCCACTTGCCCAGGGCCATTTCCATTACGGCCCCCCTTCAGGTCAGCACACACACACCGTGGCCTCAGCCTTTTGCCTTATTCTATCAAAAGTTACAATGGATCCAATTTTCTGAACCTCTGCTTATTGCTGTATCTTCCCATCCTCCTCAGTGATCATGACTTGCATTGTCAATACAAGATGAGTCTGTATTCAAACTCCACAGTACGGAATAAAGAACGAAGTCAGACTTAAAAAAGAGAAAACTACACAGGAGAATCTTTTCCTTGCAGTCATAGACAGGGGCATGGAGAATACGGTATCTGGCATGATGTGGGTCTCTGACGGCAATAAAGTGTAACTGAGTGTCTGTCAGCCTGGTTGTGGTCTGTTTGTTCACACTCTGGGTCAGTTTCATGAAAGGGGAAAAGAGAACTGTATTTTTCCATTTGTAGAGCTGTAAAAAGGAAATGACATTTTTATTTGTTATATGAATAGTTTTCAATTGCTTCTTAGTCTCTTTGAAGCCAGTTTTTAAAAATATTTCTAAGAACGTTAATAAATTTTCTTAAGTAACAAATTGTGCTTTTATCGACATTTCCAGTTTTTCAATATACAAAGAGGACAAGCAAAATCACTTCAGCGTGTCTGTAAAAGCCCAAATGTAAACAAAAAGTAAATACGAATGCCAGGAGTCTGTTAAAATTCCACAAATGTGTCCTCTACCCGCTCTTCTTTGCTTGAATTGCGTTCTTTGTGTCCCCGTTTCCCCAGCCTTGGCCAAGTGCACTTTGTCTCTTACCAGTGCCCTGAAGATGATGATACAATGGTGTGCATTCATCGCGGTGGCATGTGCAGAACTACGGTTCAAGGTCCCTCCGTTGTTTCCTTGGGGCATCTTTTCCAGGGAGTGAGTTGTACTTGTCCTTAGGGATGGGCACTACAGAACTTTGCCCCTCTCAATGGCTACAAGTCTCTTTCATCCAAGATTTTTTTAATGTAACTGTTTCTCTTATTTACAGTATAGACAGAGTGTGTCATCGTACAATCCATTTTAAATAGTACATTAGAAAAAAAGGATAATATTATCCTTGTCCCCCACCCCCCACCCTCGCTAAGATGTTCATAGCTTTGGAGAGTTTGGCTGGTATTTACTTTTATTATAATTTGTATGAAGGGGAAATTAAATTTAGAATCTGTATGAATGATAAAGTAATTCCAAATAGCTGTTGTATCCGTATTCATCACTGATCACTAAATGGTACTGATTATAAACATACTGGGAGACTATCAGGAAGGCACTGTTGATTTACTTTACATAGATAAACAAGCCACATAAAAAATGAAAGCACAATGCTTACTGAATTGTAAGTGATTAAACATTAATGACTGAAAAGCTTAGTCAAACACTGAAAGTCTTAATGTCTTTCCCAGTACATCATGTTGAGTGTCAACAGATAAAACAGAATGCCAATATTAGTTGGAATGTTCTTGAAAAGAGTTAAGCTTTGTCAATAGCTATAAATGTACATGTGCCAATATCTCAGAATCTATCAATCTCCACACACTGCTTGTAGAGGCTCCGTTAGTCTGACCGTACCAAAAATATTCTGGTACTGGTTGGCATTGAAAATAAGTCTGGAAATAATTTTATATTCACTTATTTGTTTCCTTTGCACCATCTGTATGGATTTTGGTATTGACATAGTCAAATATTTATTATCTACACTAAAAGAAGGTTGAGATAGAATGAATAAATCAAATCTTCGTTTCCTTTTCTTTTTTTTTTTTCCTTCATAGCCTCTTTATCAAGTGGAAACCTGTATTAAAAGCAAGTTTACACCGCTATCTGTCATATATCAAATAATTATTAAAAAGGAGGCACAGAAACAGTCATACATCCTGTTTTTTGTAATCTCAGGGAAGTCCCCAAACTCTGTCTTCAGCCACTTTGGACAATCACCTTTCAGGAACAAAATATAAGAAATCAGGACAGGTGGCATTGTATTCCCAAAGCTCTGTTGTGTTCAGTGACCCACTCCTATCATGGATGAATGTGTTGCCTTATCTGACAAAAAAGGCTTGTTGATCCGGCTATTGAAAGATCATTTCATTAGCTTCAAAATAACCCTTTCACACAAGGACCCAGGGGAACAGAATATTCCCCACCAACGTGGGAAATTACTACTAGTAGAAGGCTGTTCAGCAAATCAAGAGTGTCACCAAAAATCTACCGAGGGAGAGTTTAGATGTTGCAAAGCACGTTTTGGGTATAATTGGGAATTAAAAATGGATCAGGTGTGAGATGATAGTCGAGATTTTTTTTAGGTTTATTAGTTATGATAATGTTGTTCTGAAAGTAAGAAGATGCTTTTGACTTTTAGAGCGGGATGTTCTATTATCTGCGTAATATTTGGTCTCTCTCCCCCAACCACCCTTCCACCCCATTTCATAGAAGAGTCATCAAATCTTTGCTTTCAATCACCACGTCCATTTAACTGTAGATGTATTTTGGTGACTGCATTTAAATACTCATACATCTAACTAACGTTAATTTTGGCTTCACACAAGAGAAATACTGCACTTGACATCCAAAGATCTGGGTTCAAATCTTCGCTCTGTTAAGTCATATGACCTTTTAAAAAGAAATCACTTAACCTGTTTGGATTAGTTATTACTGCTTTAAAGTAGGATCTTTCTCTTGTCAATTACTTTGTTATTTTGAAGCATCAAATTAGCAGTAAATTTAAAAATTCTTGATGAACTGTGTCACATCCACATGTGGTCTTATTGAGAAGTTCCTATAACCCTAGGAAGATGCAGATAAGAAATGCAAATAGGGGGTAAAGTTTACATGCAGGGTCCATGGAGTAGAATAACTTCAACAACTGATACTACAGTTCTTTTGAGGGACAAGGCTGTATTCTTATGGGAAGGTGCAAATTGTACATCTGAAATACGTGTAGTTCACTGTACAGGAACCATACTATAACAAAGGTAATTTAAAAGTAAATAAAGAGGATAAAGACATCCTAGCAAGTGTATTCCCCTTCAAATGAATACCCATTTTGCATTGTAGGAACTTAGAAGTCACCCAAACTCTCCATTCCTACCTTTTTTTATTCAAAAGATCTAACTTTATTATTTTATTCAGTAAGTCAAAAAAATTTTACTTCGGTGCTACCATGTGCCAAATACAGGGCAAGATACTGAGCTTAAAAAACTGAGCAGAACACTGTCCCGTCCCTCACAGAGCTTATGTGTCAGCGAAAGGGCTTGCTGTCTTGCTTTCCGATGTATCTTGGGCTCCCAAGCACCACTTCCTGAAAAAACATTAATCTCTGAAAGTACGCTCTGACTTCTGTTATAAATTTATGATGGACCAGGGAGGTTTTTATTTAATTCCATTCTCATCGTACTGACCAGTATTTCTTGGGCATTAAAAAAAAGGACCACCTTCTAAAGACAACTTGAATTTTATTCTATTTTTTCACTTCTGGTAGTAAAATACAGTTTGAGATGAGCCTACAGAAACATAAGAAGTCTCATCTAAGTCATTAGGAAAGACTTTGAAATGCGATTGCTGAGGATGCAAAAGTTTACAGGGAGGATGATTATAATTAAGCTTTCTTAGCTGATATGCGTACAGTACAAGAACACAGTAAACTACGATCTCAGGAATCTGTATTCTCTATAATTATACTTCTCATGATAAATAAGTAAATTGGCATTCCAATTTTTGGAGAGGAGTCCCTGCTCTGAGAACTGTAGAGTCTAATTTAGTGTTTCTTAATCTCTTTTGGATTATGGAATTCTGAGACACACAAAATAGCTGTGGGTCTTTCTACAGAAGAGTGCACATATGGACTGACACTCTTTTTTTTTTTTTTTTAAGTAGATCAGGGGATTTTTCAACTCCTATTCAAGTTAGTGGAGGAAACAATTAAGTTCACTAATGATTACAGTAAGTGCTATTACTTTCAAGACCATTATATTTATAGGACTTGAAGTAAATTACTCACATTTTAAGGTCTTGGACCGCTTTGTGATGACTATAGAGATATGAATTGAAAATGTGTTTTAAAAAAATTAAAAAGCCAATCAAGAAGGAAGAGAGGATTTTGAGGTACTTAAGGGCCAGGACAGTCTTTTTTATGTTATATTCCTAGAGCCAAAAGCAATCCCTGGCATATGTATGGTAGATGCAAAATAACCTTTGTTGTAAAAAGCAAAAGTCATGGATAAGCCAGCAAGTAAATGTTCATCTTCACAGTTCTTTGTCTGATGCTAAATGGTTCTTCTAATACTTCTAAGACAAAGACTCCCCACTAGATTCACCCCTGTCATCCCCAACCGCCTCTGGCAGCGTCTGAGTAGCCTTTGCATTTCTGCTGGTGGTAAGGATCAATCCCGTGGCCATTAGACGATGATCTCTTTTGTTTTAAGACAAAATGTTAGAGCTTAAGTATCGCTGTAAAATGAAATAATACCTTTGGCACTGCATTTAAAATAACAACCTGCCTAAAGGCAAAATCCTCTTTCGCTCATCACACAGTGATGAATCTTTATTTCACATTCTGCACTCGTTGGGCGAGCAGCCCCATCGCCAGGCACTGTGAGAGAGAAACCTGAGAAGAGAATGAGGGCAGAACCTGGGAGAGACGGGCAGTGCGGGAACCATCTGTTGCTGTGGGTGCAAAGCAAATTTGGCCCAAAGCACAGTCGTTAAATATACAGTGTGTTAATGAAGTTGGTGAAGAGGGACAGAATACTGCATTTTGATATTTTAAAGATAATCCTCTCTTCATCCAAATATTTTGGTTTTAAAAAACCAGTCTTACAAAGAGGAGAGTTTTGCCTTTTCAGACATACTACTTTGGGGATGTCAGAGGAAATCTACATCGTATTAGTCTGAAGATTAGACACCTATATTTTACTGATATATTTGAACAAATACTGAAAAAAAAATACCCTGAATTCTTTGAAATCTTGTGTTACTTAGAATTAAGAGACTTTGGCTTTAAATATGTGTTAAAGAAAGATTTCAAAAGTACGATACATCTTGTAGCATGTTCCCTTAAACTTAGTTGGAGAAATGTTTACATAGGATTATTCACTTTGCAGCGATGTGGAAAAGCTAATACCTTGTGGAAAGTTGTCCAGACCCCCACTACCACCAACAGAACAGGTTCGACTTTTCAATTATGTTATAGTAGGGTATAAGATAGCAGTTCTTGGGCTGTTGTGAATAAGTACCAGAAATAAAGTTTTTTAACACCACTTAGAATATATATATATATATAGAGAGAGAGAGAGAGCCCTAAGATCAGATAGTCTTCCATGAATCATAGCAAAATATAAAAGAAAGAAAGAAAGAAATCCTGAGTTTAAAATAACCATCTGTATAATAATATGATTGAGGATAAGCAGATGTTTTGCTACATTAAACAAGGTCTTAAAAGCTTACACTAGAGGTTAATAAACTAGGGTCAGTGATCCAAATCTGACCCATGGCCTGTTTCTGTATGGCCCACAAGCTAAGGATGGTTTTTAAAATTTTAAAGGGTTGTAAAACAAAACAAAGAGAAATATATGAGAGAGACCATATGTAGCTCCCAAAGCCTAAAATATTTATTACCTGGCCATTTACAGAAATACTTTGCCAACCCTAGATTTAGATTCTAGTGTACTAATGGCTAGCCTTAATGTGCAAATTTGGATTCAGTTGGAAATGTCACATTATTACACTAAAGATAGTTCTCTTCTGCGGCCGTCAATTTGTACCATTTTAGAGGCTGAAAAGATAGTAAATTTCCCTACCAACAAATCACATGCTCAAATTTCTACTTAATTTAAATCACACTAACCAGATTTGCCTTCCTGATCAAATTAATGCTTTAGGAATGAAGTTGTCCAATAATTTTTGTATTGACCAATTTTTGGACATAATTTGAAGGACCATGGATGTGAGGGGAAAGCACCAAAAAATTCTTATACCCAACTGTAATATTCTTTCCTATGAATTCTTCAGAAAAATCCCTATCTGTCCACATGTTTTTGAATATGTGGCTTCACATAAGGATATGTGGATATTTCAATCTAAGAAATTTTCAAATATATTTATTTAATAACATAAAATCATTTTAATAAGCTTACCTATCTTATGAACTAACTATATTGTTCACAGACTTCAAGCTCAATTAATATAACTTGATCATTAACATTATTACTATAATTGATATTCTTTTCAAATTATATGCATGAAAATTTATTATGGTAGATTTCATAAAACATAAAGATCTGGCCACGAGTAGTTAAAGATCTCCAAATTATAAGCCAATAACATATTCCAGAATGGTCTTTTATATTAAATTGGAATTAATAAAATAATTTTAACAACATTATTTTTCTCTTTTAAACACCAAGTCATGCTTATTTCTTATAATTGGAGATAACTAATTGAGGTTATATCTCTGAACAATAAAAGTGATGTAGAGTGTGATATTTGTGCCATGAAAGAGAATTTAATTAGAATGTTTTCACAAACCAAAGAAAAAAGAAGCATTTTTTTCTTAAAGTGTATTTGACAACTTTTACAACAATCAAGAGAAACAAACTTGCATGTTGATAAGTGCAATTCATGTGAATAAGGAGGTTCTCCTCTATTTAAGCCTCTATTAATAAGTGGACTATTTTCTACCCACTGTAATTTTAATTTGAGGTGTTCACACCGATATCTGGGATCCCCTGAGAAATGGTAACAATAACCAGATCAAATACCTCAGTATTTCTAAGTTTTTGAGTAATGAATTACTGCTGTTTTACTTAGGAAAAAATATATTTGTTGGTAGTCTATTTTTAAATCTTTGCCAAACTCTCTACATCAAACAAGGTCAAGCCACAAATAATGCCCCAAATCAACTTAAGATCAAGTAAAGATCAATGACGTGTAATGCAGATTTGAAAGGATGTGGGTCAAGGTAAAATCTGCAAGATTTTGTTCTTCATTATTTTAAAATGAATGCACATCTTCTGTGTGTAAAACAGCCCAAAGCAGTCTCTTTGAAATCATCTATTCCGAAAGATACAATACCTCAAAACAACAAGCCTGTGACATCTGTGATACAGGAGACATGCAGAAGTCATTAAGCGTATCCCGAGGGGCTTCCAACAGTTGCTTCACTTTAGGGTGGGTGTGAGAAGGTTTAAAATTAAATTACTTTAAAATAAAGTTAGAGCACTGAGCAATTTCCTGCTTTCGACTCAGTAGGGTTTCCCGTGAGAAAAGAAAGTAGGCAAAAAGCTCAGACAGACAGACAAACATATTTACCCCTAGGTGGAAGGTACAAATTAAATTAGCCTGCTACAAAAGGGAGATGTTTTCTCCTTCTGTTCAGATGTCATGGTAGTGAGGAAACATAGTCTGGGGCCAAGAAAAATGGCACAAATGCATTCATCGGAGCTACCATTCATCCTGATCCAAGGTCTAAACAGAACACATAAAAGAACAGCACTGTTGAAGGACTTCCTCTCCCTAGTTACCAAGTTGAGGCTTGCAAAGGAATATGGGAGCAGGGGGTGGGGTTCTTTCCAGAATGTTTCAATGTTGTTGGAAGTGTCAGAGGATGTTATGGAGTTAATGACTGAGTCTGAAATCACATCAGTATAATTTGATTCCATATTTCATAGAAAGAGCTGTATTTTATGGTACACAGTATGGTGTGTTTAAAGGTACATTGTGAACTTTCTTTCCCTCTGTAGCTGGAAACCAATATAGGCATTTCCAAAGAGTCAAGTATCTATTATAGTGCCTCATTAATATGCATGTTTTTGGCACTCAGTTTGGTTCAGCTGGTATGCTTTCCAGTATCTCATTCTTTATTTATATGAGACTAGGAGGTGTGACCTATGGAGCCAGTTGGCTGTCATGAATTGGAATATTCATTAAGCCTCATGAATTATGCATTAGACTACTTATAATACTGAGATCCACATTTGATCTAGCCAGAACTCTCAACTGCTTCCCATTCGATGGAATGATTCACATTTTGGTCAAATTATATATGTGTTCCATACACTGCAGAAGGAGGAATTGTGTATTTGCTACCCAAAATCGCTTGGAGATTTTGCAACTCGTGTCTGACTAAGTTGGTTTCACATTTTTTGCATGTTTGAAGGGCACAGCAGACATGGTTCTCCTCTGGCAAACTAGGTTTGAGTAGCATCCTTCTCCAGGCTGATTACTGTTGCCATCCATTACTGCCCTTGCCTATAAAAGTCACCAATGACTGGTGAGCTGCCTGGATTACAAAAGATAATGTGGCTATCTCCTGGTGGTCCACACATAAAAGCGAGCTAAATATAAAGGAAATGGAGAGTGCTTTTAAGAATTTAGCTTCTCTTATCTGAAATAAGGAAATCTTTCTAGTGATAATCTTATCATTTTGCTGCTTTTTTTAGGGATAGGTATATCCAGGCCACATAAAATCTAATTTATAGATTTTGCTGATATTATAGGATTTTGTCAGAATTCATATAGTTAGGCATTAAATATCTTAATTTTTTAAATATATGCATCAATATTAAATTTATGCCTTATTTACATCCACACTCTTTGAAATAAAAAGAAAAAAAACTGAAAAGATCAACTGGTAAACATTAATATAATCTCTTGAACATATATTGGCAAATTCAAGTGCCAAAGGCATTTCACTTTTTAGATTCTTAGTACAAGTTGCTCAGGTTAAAACTTCCCCCCTCCATAATCTATTCTTCAGTAAAAATAAGACTTTATAGAGCATCAATCTCAAACCTTTAATCATCCACTTAAAAAATTTCTGCTCTTCCTTTTTGAATGTAGACCTACCTTAGAAGGAGCTTATATCCAGGGAAATAATTATTATCAGTGAAAGTCTAAGCTGTAATTTGAATTTAGTCCATTCTGTTTGCTATATTCTGGAAGACTAGACTAAAGAATCTAAAGCCAGCTCTACAAAAGGTCATGGGTGAGTCCTGGGTAAAATAGCATTGTTTACAGATTTTTTTAGTGAAGAGATTAGCTGTCATTTATTTTCACATACCTAACTGAGGGGCTTTAGTGGTTCCCAGCAAGACTGTGTTCTCTTCTCTTTCTTAGCCTGTCACATCCTTGTCAGTTTCAATAAAATTACTTACCTGAATTATGCAAATGAGTTTTTGTTATGTCCAGCTCCCATCATTGTTCATCTCCACTACAGCTGAAAATTCTAGCAGACCCCTTGCTTACACTGTCTGATTCCAGGACTCCTTAGGTCAAGACCTTTCAACCTCAGAGCTTGACTTATGCCACAACCATTTGACAAATCGCCCAGACCCTCACAAAAGCCGGCTGAGCTCCAGAGTAGCTGCTCTCTCTATACACCACTGTTTCTCTGTTTTGACATTTCCTTCTCACTTTTCCTCTCAGTAATTAGACAAAGAGAGAAAAAGACATTTGTGTTTAAAGAATGCTTTCATTTAGGACTGTGATAAATGGCTCCCCTTTCCAAGAAGCTGCAATCCCACTGCAGGACAGAAGGTTCCTTCACAAGGGGGCCTGGACAGCGGAGGCCGCCCACCAAAGCCTTCCCGGACATCAGCTTTGCCTCCAAAGAGCCTGCAGACAGTGTCCACTGATCTTATCTGTATTTTCAGTAAAACTGGACAAGGGAAAATGTAGCATGAACTTCCCATATTAAAATTATCATGGTTGTAAATACAAGGACGCTAGTTTATAATCTGTGTTTCTGGGAATGTTTGGTGTTGGAAAAAAGACTTGGAACAAAAAAGCACTGTGATTTTCTTCAGTCATCTTAGTACCATTAATGAGTCTCTGTTCAAGAGACTGAACTCCCCCCCACTCCCCAGAATGTTCCATGTATCATCTTGAAAAAGAATGAATTAATAAAACTATCGGGGATCTGCCATTTTAGTGGCCCCTGACAAATTTTAAATATTTGTGGAGAAGTTTGATCATGTTGTTTTGAAAATAAAATGCAACTCTTATGATGGCGCAAAAGAAAAAACTGGCATTGTAATAAAAAAAATTTAATAGAGGGTAATTTATGTCAACTATGTTTTTATAAGCTTCTTCAGAGTAATGAGTTAATGTTTATTCTTTCATTGGGGAGGAAAGATTGCCAAAGAGGCAAAATGACTGAAACTGCATGTGACTCAATATTTGAGAGTTTCGATGAAGAATGAGCATGTTCCTGTTCATGCTATGGTTAACCTGTCACCTTTGCTCACGGTAGTGCATTAATTAGAGAATTGCCAAATGACATTCCCAAAAGAGGCAAATCACCTCTATGGTCTGGTATCACACTTGGATTAATAAACCAACAAAGCTACCTGTGAAGTGTAAGTTATGACCCATACTTTTATTCCCAAGTTAGTTGAAAAAGGGGAAAATTGGGGATTTAAAAAAAAATACTCATCAGAAGTTGTCATATGACATTTGTCTGATTTATCGAAGCACTAAGTTTAGACTCAAGTTATTCCTGTGAAATTATGACACTTTAAATATTTGCAAGAAAGCATTACTCTTATTTTATATTGATTTTGGTAATTAATATATCTTACAAATAGCTCCTGCTAATGGGTTTGAAATAACACTTCTTTTAATAAAATGAAATCTGGCACATGATTTGAAAGAGCCAATGTTGATTTGGGTAAGCAAACTATTTGTGGTCACTCCGTTTTCCTTGTGTTTGGCTGTGGGAGCTAAAACAATGTAAGTGAATAAACATGCCAGAGCTTCTATCTCCAAAATCAAAACAAAGCCAAAGGAGGAATCAATTTCATTTGGATTTTTATTGAAATCTTTGTGAGGGAACAGGGTCTTTAGATGTTTCCCATGTAAAAGGCACTAGACCAGGGAGCCTGATATGCTTGAAATAATGTACCCTGAGGCCTCGAGGCCGAGGTGCATTCCGCTCCAGAGGTCCTTTCCCGCTTGCGGGAATGCATTTAGTGAGAAAGGGAAACCATGGGAACTCCTTTGGTAAACCTTTAACTAACACTGTATATGCTTAGTTTATGGTTTCTGTTTATTTCATGGATAGAATAGGGCAGAGGGGAACCTGCCAGTGCATAATTGAAAGTACCAGTAAAACCTTACAGATCTGGTGTTTCAGGAGGAGTATTGCGTAATGTGAAAGGGACTTCATTGTCTTCGACAAATATAAAGTAATATTAGACATATCAGTTCTCATTATGGTACCAAAAACTCTAGAACTGTAAGTGTAAGATTTTCCCTAACTGGAACTGAATTGTGTTACTATATGAAGATTTCTAAAGATTTCTGGGACTTCTCATTTGACTATATTTTGTGTGCTCCAGTATCAATATACTCAAGTCTTTAAAGTTTGGTCTATTTATTTTTAGTGACCTATTATATGTTCCCATTTCAGTTTTGTCAACAAAATATTCTGTTTTTTAATTGAAGTATAGTCCATTGAAAGTGTTGTGAGAACATAGGTAAAACATTCTCTGATATAAATCATAGCAAAGTTTTCCTAAGGCAGTCTACTGAGGCAATAGAAATAAAAGCAAAAATAAACAAATGAGGTCTAATTAAACTTAAAAGCTTTTGCATAGCAAAGGAAACCATAAATAAAGCGGAAGGGCAACCAATAGAATGGGAGAAAATATTTGCAAATGGTGCAACTGACAAGAGCTTAATTTCCAGAATATACAAACAGCTAATACAACTTAGTAACAAAAAACTAAAAATGGGCAGAAGACCTAAACAAATATTTCTCCAGTGAAGATATACAAATGGCCAATAGGCACATGAAAAAATGCTCAATATTGCTAATTACCAGAGAAACGCAAATCAAAACTACACTGAGGTTATCACCTCACACTAGTCAAGGTGCTCACAATGTATCTTTATTTTTAAAGCAAATGTGTCTGCTTTTTCTGACAGATCATACTCAATCAAATGATGATTTTTCTCTCTCAATTTCAAAGAATGAAAATCTGGTTTAATCAGGTTACATTTATTTACTCACTAACATGCCACTTCCTCAAAGGTAGTGATAATACACTTTTTCTTAAGCATCTCATAAACACTCAGGAAATGTTTGTTGACAGATTAATTTTTATTGAGCAACTATTACGTGTTATTAAGTTCTGCTCCTAGGAAGCTCACAGCCTGAAAATACAAATAAAAATAATACTTAAAATAACCATAAAACAAAGAAGAAAGCCCAAAGACTACTATGTGGGCAATGGTATAGGACTTCAGAGGAAGTGAAGGACTACTTTCAGTCATGGTTATTGGTGGGTAGGAAATGTACCTATCATTGACTACGAAGAAATGTACTTATTAAATTTGATTCATTAGTCAAAAGAAATAATTTTCTAGTCTTCATAGTTAAAAGGCTCTTCTACAGTTTTAGTCAAATATTTTATAATTCTGAACAACTACTTGTGTGACAGAATTTTTATAGAAGTTGAAAATTTCCTTACCTAATTTCAAAAAGCTTATTCCTCATTAATCAGTCAGGAAGTGATTAAAGAAAGTGTTTAATCTATAGCTATGTTTCCATCATCTTTTTTCTTATCCTGTCCTATCCAGTAATTAGTTGTACAGAAAAACCAAAAAAAAAAGTTCTTGCTGGAGTTATCATAGCTGAGTAGGACATGACCTCTTTATGAAAATATACAGTCTGAAATAAACTGCATTTGATTTTGAAACTTAACTATGATAATGATTTCTAATTTCTGTTCAAGAATGGAAAATTATGCAATCCAATTTATCAAAATACTGGCAGCATCTTTTTTAAAGTACTTATTCTTCTCCCTATAGTAGGCCTTAGAATACTTTAAAAAGAAATAATTAGTATACTTTTGAAATATATAGAAAAAAATATTGTCCTTCCCCCTCTCATTCTCCAGATATAACCTGCTCCCCCTCCTCCTCCTGTGTTTTCCATTTCTGTCCTAACTACATCCATATCTATCTATGGCATGATCATAAACCCATTATCAAAATCACAGAAACTTGCAACTCCCTTGACCCCCCAATCCTCTCACATACACATAAAAAACACACCTTAATATTCTAGATATTTGTTTCTTATTTCACCCCCTTGTCACTGCCTTAATCCAGAGCCTCCTAAATTCTTACTTCCACAAATGCCTTAGATACGTCACCTGCCTCTCTGCTTTTCTGTCTTGGATGCTCAACCCTGTCTTCCCCTCTGCAGACAGTCTTTATATAAATCCAAACCTACTGTGGCTCAGTATTCTTTAATAGCTCCCGCATAGGTTTCAGGATAAAATCAAATGCCTTAGCAGAGCCCACCACTCCTCCACAACAGTACTCCTCTGCACACCTTACTCAGAGGTTTGCATGCTGCTTCATCAGTCATGCTTTCACACAGCGTTCCCATGGTTAGAATGTTCCCTTTCCCCTCCTCCTCAATCTGCACTCCACCTACCTAAGTGCAACTCTTAATTCCATCAATTTTTCCCATTCTTCCTTGACCTGGTGCCTGCTTTATATGTCTTTCTGCATTTTCACCATCCTGCCCATTTATTTGTCCTAATAGTTGTCTCTCTACACCACTCAACCTTGAACTCTTCCAGTGTAGAAGATTTACTTCAGTTTGTTTCTTTCAATTGCCTAGAATTTATTTAGTTTTTGATTAATATTATCAAATGAAGAGACTTCCAAAACAGAAGAATTGAGCCTTATGAAGTTTCTTGTGATTGAATATTCTGTTTCCAGTAAGAGCAAGGAAAAAAAATGAGAAAAAATTACAAGGGTAGAAATAATAATGATGATATAAATCCAGTATGTATTACTGAGGCTATGCATTACATACAGAGAAAAATTACAGTTAATAGATACAGACTTTTGGTTTCAGCCACAATATATCAATAGCTTAGAAGTCATTACCCCACAATTCAATAAGAAAAAGCTGGCCAATCTGAAAATCAATGACTTTTCTTGGACTTTGAAGAGAACTGAGGTTGCAGGGCAAACCACTACCCTGAAATCTTGAGAACAGGAGCATCCGGAGATACACCAGCCAAGGTGTGCTTATGTGGAGCAGAAGCTGCCGGAGCCATTAACTGGCAGGAACATTTAAAGGTTAATTTTTACAAATTGAATTGAGATTCCTTGAGAATAAGAAACTCCTGGGAACCACAGTCTCAGGAAAGGCCTCACACTTTCATGGGTGGGTTTTACTTCTAGGAACCATACTAGGTTCTCACAGTGAAGATCTATGACATATACTCTCCTGGCTCCAAAAGGGGAAGTAGAAGAAGAATCATTGTGAAATATTCCCAGACCTTTCTCCGTAACAAAGGCCTAAGATCTAGGGGGAAAGAATTTGCCAAAGCCTTATTCCAACTGGGGGCAGAGCAACCATTCTACTTCAGTTCCCTATAGTCTCTCTGTCTTACTTAAGAAGAAAAGACCATATTCAACAGGAGTCAGTGCCTCAAGGAAATAGGTTGAGAATTCTGCACTCAGAGAAGAGAACAGAAGAGAGTTGGGGGAGTTAGACAACTGAAGAGACATGTTTGAAGGTCAAGACACAAGACACGGTCCACTAAAACATGAAGACATGGAAGACAACAGAATGCTTCCCTTCTTTCATATCTTACTATTACACCAAAAGGACTCCAGTATAAATGAGAGTGGATTATAGATGGAAGAGCTGCGAGATAGACATCCTCTGTGGAGCAGTAGGAGAGAAGCCCGAAGAAAAGGATTAAAAATAACAGTAACAGAGCACTTTAGAGCCTCTTGTACCTAGAGCTACCAGAGCACATATTAAACACAGTAATTTGTAGTAAGATGGCCATAAATCCTCACAGTAAAGGCCTATTTATCTCAGTTGCTATTATACAATATATAATGTCTAGCTTTCAAAAAAAAATTACAAGGCATGACAAAAGGCAAGGCATGACAAAAGGCAAGAAAAAGCACAATCTGAAGAGACAAAGCAATTATCAGAAATGACATAGATGTTGGAATTAACAAGTAATTCAAAATAGTTATGATTTATACATTAAGAGCTTTAATGAGAAAAGTAAACAGCATTCAAGAACAGATGGTTTATGTTAGTGGAGAGGTGGAAACTCTAAGGAAAAATTCAGAAGATATGCTAGAGTTAAAAACATAGTAACAGAAATGAAGCAGGCCTTCAAATGACTCATTAGTAGACAGGATGTGCCAAATAAAGAATCAGTGAACTTGAGGAGAGGTCAATAGACACTTCCCAAACCAAAAAGCAAAGAGAAAAATGAATCGAAAACAAACAAATGAAACATCCAAGATCTGTGGGGAATTTTCAAAAAAGTGTAAATTTCAAAAAATTTTCAAAAAATACCTAACTGCAATATCTCTAGCGATGAAAGACAGAACAAAGCAGGAGGCATATTTAAAGTAAAATTGCCAAGATGAATGATTGACCTTAAACTGCAGATTAAAACAAAACAAAAAACCTACCTAAGCATGTCAACAAGTGGAAGACAAGAGAAAACCTTTTAAGAATCCAGAGGAAAAGACACATTATCTAGAGAGGAGTGAAGATAAGAATTATAGTAGACATCCCACCAGAATTCATGGAAGTAAGGAGAGAATGGAATGAAATATTTAAAGATCAACAAGATAGACTAGGGGCCCAGGCACAGATCTGCACAAATCTGATCAAATGATCCTGGACAAAGGTGCAGTTCGAAGGAGAAAAGATAGTCTTTTCAACAAATGGTTCTGGAGCAAAGAGCATCCACATAAACAATTGAAACTTGACGCAGACCTTAACTCTCACAAAGTTTGCCTCATGGTGGATCATAAACCTAACTGCAAAATTTAAGGTTGTGAAACTTAGGGAGACAGTGTGGGAGAAAATCTAGGTGACATTGGATTTGGATGAGTTTATGTATACAGCACTGAAAGCACAATCCATGAAAGGAAAGATTGATGAGCTGTATTTTATTAAAATTGAAAACTGTCCTTTGAAGGATAGTATTAGGAGCATGAGGGAACAGGCAGAATCTTGGAGAAATATTTACAAAACACGTATCTGATGGGGAGGATGGTAACAGAGTAGAACACTTAGGGCCCAACAACAGGAGAAAAAGCGAATCAAAGAAGGAGTGAAAGATTCAAACAGACCCGTCACTGGAAAGGACATATGATGGCAGTCAAGGATATGAAAGGACAATCCACATAATTTGTCATGAGGAGAATGCACATTACATTCCTGGACGGGATCCTGGAACAGAAGAAAAGAATGATAGGTGAAAATTGAGGGAATCTGAATCAAGTATGTCATTTAGTTAATATAAAACAGTGGTTCATCACTGTGACAAATATACCATACTAATGTAAGATTTAATAATAGGGAACATTGCCTCAGGTATATGGGAAAAAAAACTCTCTGTATTAGCTTTGCAAATTTTCTATAAACCTGAAACTATTCTAAAATAAAAATCTTATTAAAAATATGTATAAAATCAATACATGTCTTACTAAGATCGCATGTGTACATGGATGAGGGAAATTTCAAAATCATTTTCAACTCTGTATGTGCCTTATTTTTAAACATAATCATTTTTAACATACTCTATAATTCATGATTCAGTTAGCAACTGCTTCAAAGCTTTTCAACAATTCTTAGCATACAGTTTGACCTTTAAGATTTTCATACATTTTGCCATAAGAAAAAAATGTTTCCTTGTAATGAGTTTGATCTTCTGCTGTACAGCCTACGACTGTGACTAACAAGGGCTGACAAGGAAGCATTCTCTGTCCTGCCTCCCTTCTCCTCAGCACCAGCCTGCACCGCCCAGGCCCCTCCTCACCCCTACTGCCCACCCTGGCGAGGCTCCAAGGTGAAGGGGTACATGTAGGCCCCCAATGAGCTCGGCTGAAGCAGCCTGGGATGAGAGAGCAAATAACATTTGTCACGGAACCCTGGCCACCTATCCTGTGTATTTAAGACAAGTCTCCAGTTGCCAACATGGACAATTATTGACTTTGGGTTTCAACAAGGGAACTCCAGAAAAACTTGAAGTGGAATGAGCTATCACTTAAAATATCCACTCCTCAGCTCTCCTGTTGGCTAAATGAGACTCGAAATGGTCCCTCACTTTATCTCCTAATGAGAACAAACCCTAAGGTAAGGCTCAAGTAAGATGCTCATCACCGACTCTGCTCCGCAAGGTCAGTGCGCTCCAAGCGCTAAATTATTCCCCTGAGATGCAGGTGCCGCGCTACTCCCAGACTCACAGGCTCCTGGAGTGAAACGTTCTCAGCTGTATTCATGTCCTCTGTTCTCCCTCTCAAGAGGGACAAAGGGAGGTCAAAAGAGGCCCCTGGAGGATAAGAGTGAGAAGGAGGTGCACGCCGTCTTGCCTTGGCAGACAGATATTCATTTTTACGAGTTGGAAGCCTCCGGCTCCCTCCCTTGAATCAGGGCCTGCTGCAGCTCAGGCTTCGGCAGGATATATTTGTCTTTCCCTGCACATTATTATTTTATTGTTATTACTCTCATTCCTTCCTAACTGTGAGCCAATGAGCAGAATTATTTTTATTTACTCTGATTTTGGGATGCTTGAATATATTACTTCAATATAGTTTATAATCCCTATAATAGCACATAATGGTTATACTTTAGACATTTAAAAGCAATTGGGCACATTCAATATGCTTGTGACATATAACTTTATAATGGCCTATCTCTTTCTGTATTAAATGTTTCATGTTAATAAATTCTAGCCTATTTTGTATGTTTCATATTTGAGTGTATAAACTCATAAAAATAATAACTGGCGTGAATTTTTTCTGGTAAACTTGTCGTATGAAAATGTAATGGGATGGTTGATATCAGAGGTAAAGCTCTGTAATTGAGGACATCAAACTGAACATAAAGATTTCCTAAAATTCAAACGTAATAGGATTCTGACCAGATCCAAAAATAACCTCTTGGAGATGCATTTGAATAAAGCTTTTCCTCCTGTCAAGAAAGCAACATGCTCCACGTGGTAGCTGAGGGTGATCTGCATACAGGTGAGTCACCCTCTGTCTGACCCAGACTCCTGACAAAGAGAATTTTCACTGTAAACTAATTTTTATAATGTCTTAGTTTCAATGTCATCTGCGTCACTAACACAACATTCTTCCAAAAATGGCGGGCTCTGCTGTACAGAAGCTCTGCCTCCTCTCGCTTTGACAAGGCTAAAGAGAGGGAAGAATAGCTGAAGACGATGGAGCGTGATGACATGACATCATCCTCAGAGGTGACCCAAGACCCAGGCCAGACCAGAGCTCACATCCCTGGTGCGCTTTATTGTTGACTGTCACGGCTGTTCTTATTGTCCCATCAGATACATGCAGGGTGCAGGACAGTGTGTGCTGGTGGCCGGAGGAAGGGGCCCATCATCCTTGGAAGTGACTGTGAGTAGCTTAGACTTGATTTTATTTTTCCAGAAGAAATGCATGTCTCATTGGACACATGTAAGAAAAGTAGAGTGAGGAGAAGGCACTTAAGTAAACTGGCCCACAGGGTTTCAGGAATTTAATAAGCATAATATCAGTAGCTTTGGGTGTAATCCCTCATGCCTGCACCAGCTAATCCTTTATTTTTGTGCTGAAAGATATTTAGCAGCTTTTCTCTCTGGTTCCTCATTATTTATATTCATCCCGTAACATTTCTTTTCTCTAAAGCTAGACTGACTTTTAAACAAACTATTTTCTATCAGGTCCTCTGTGGATAATCGTCAACTTTAGTCTAATATGACTGTATTTCTGACCCTGATTTTTTTTCTTCTAAATCCACTCATTCTTTTTTGTTTTCACTTCCACATAAGTTATACAGCATTGTGTTCAAGGAAAATACTATTAGAGATTATATCAACTACCCGTTATAAAACTGTGGTTAGAACAGTGGTCAACTCTCAGTAGGTGTTCAAAACTGGTTGTTCTGTTAGATAACAGAAATTCAGTTTTTGATTATTTGATGTTTAACTGAACTTTTAAAAACTACTGTAGCTAAAATCTCCTTGCATAGCATCCAAACCAGAGCTTTACCATTTTTGAAACTTAATAGCAATTTCCAGTGTATTATCAAATGATTTTCATGGAATTTTAAAGATTCACTTTTACTATTTCTTTTTCTATTGAAAAAGGAGACTAAATTACATTGTTATTGATGTGTTTGAGGTCAAAGAAAAAATGTAAGAAAAGGACAAGCTGCTAAAGTAAGAGAATCATTTCTAGATTGCGTATTTCTCTTTTAGCTCTCAATTTGCTGCTTTGGGTACTACGAATCAATTAATCAAGAAGATTATATTTTAGCCTCTGAAATCATGTTACAAAGAAATATTTAATTTAACAACTTATCGTTCCCTCAGGTAAATTGAAGTGATAAAAATAAAGTACTTTTACAAATACGTAGAACAAATTCTCTTTTTGAACAATGGCCATTTTCACATGATTTAATAGAGGCAGCAAAACTCTCCTGTTTAAGTTTGACAAAATAAACATACATTTTAAAAAATTTAAAGTATAGGTAATATTTTTAAAGCACATTGTCACTTAGAGATGCACATGTTAATAATCCTCCATAAAGCATAAATGGAGATGTTTAAAAATCACTAAATATGAACCTAATGATAGCATATACATGCCTGAAATGAGAAAATAAATGTAGTAAATGATTTCAAAATACTGATTTGAAAACTGAACTTGTGGGAACAAATACCACAGTAGAGCAACATCAGATTTAATTAAAAATCCAAGTTTAGTCCTAACTCCATCCAGTTCACTATGTAATCTGGGCAAATCATTTAATTTCTCTAGATCTCAGTTTCTTATTCATGCAGAATTGATAAAAATTTCTGTATTCCCTGTTGTCCATCTACATTTTTGGAAATCATGCATTTATTTCCATTATTTTAATGACCAACTTTCAATTAGCTGATATTTAACTGTTAGACATCAGAGTGGCAATCCTGTGGCTTGCCAAGGCTGTCCTTTCTAATTATTCGGTGTCCCTTTATGATTAGCTATTGTACAGACTATGTCAGTTGTTAAATATTTTAAATAACAGCCTTAAATATTTATCTTGCATTTTTGACTCCAAATCCATCTTTAACAAGGTAACTCAACTCTTTAAAAACATTACTCAGAACTCGGAAAACTTATAAATTCAATCTTCCCCTTCCATCTTCCACATTATTATTTATCACTTGTCTCTCATTTAGTTCAACCTCCCATCCTCCAAAAATATGTTTATCGTCCTACATGATTGCCAATATAAATTTAGTAATTATTTTGCTCATCAATGCTTTTATTATTTTCACTCCATCTTTTCTGTGTTTGATTTTTTTCTTACTAAAATGTATTATTTCAAAGTTCTTTCAGAAACTGCCTGTAGGAATAAATGCACTGACTTTCTTGTTTGAAGATGCCTTGATGTTGCCCTTATTCTTAAATGATAATTTGGTTGGGTATAGAAAGCCACGCAAAAAAATTATTTTCCCTAAACTCTTTGAAGGCATTAATCTACTACCTTCTAGGAATAATTGTCCCAAATTTGCAAGTAATTTACCTTTTATGCCTGTTTGCATTTAAGATTTTCTCTTTATCTTTGATGTTATGCAGTTTTACTACTGTGTCTTCACATGGACTTTATTTACCATGTTTTGAATTCATCATTAGGTCTTCACAAATATTGGGTTTGAACATTCTTTTATCATGAAAACTTTTCAGACCATATTTCTTTAAATATTTCCTCTCTCCATTTTTTCTTTGCTCTGTATGAAACTCCATTGAGTTTGTAGTGTGCCTTTTTTATCCATCATCCATGTTTCTTCAATGATCTTTCGTACTACTTATCTATCTCTCTATGCCCCATGTTGGGTGTTTCCCACAAATCAGCTTTCCATGTCACTAAATTTCTCTTCAGCCATGTCTAGACTCATCCATATAAATTTGATTTTTTAATAACTGTGTTGTTGATTTATAGAAATTCTGTTTGGTTCTTTTTCAAAGGTATCTATAATTTTTTATACATCCTAGGAAAGGCTGTCTTATATTAGAGTTTTAAAATAGGAAGATCATTGTTGCCCTATATGTATACTTGACATTTTAATAGCTGTATTGCTCGTAAAGCCACCATTTTAGTCTCCTACTTTACTCCTTAATTAGGTTCTAGCATGTTTTCTTTTAATAAAATAAATTAGCATTTAGAAAGCATGGAAGAATACAAGAGTCTTAGACCCAGATATCTTCAGGAACAATGCAAATAACATAAGAAGAGGAGCCAGTCACTGGACACTATATCAGATTGAGGAGAAAATGGCTACTCAACTGCAGCCAATTGTTTCAATTTGGACTGCAGATTGACTGTTGTCAGATCTTCTGATTTTTCAAGAGAATCCAAATAACCTGATTTTTCTGTGATAACTCCCCAAGTCTAAGTGTTGGAAATCAATTCACATTTAGAAAGCTTTGGTGGCCATAAAAGCTTGTCTACTGGCCATATTTGGAAGCACACATTTGGGAATCTGATACCTTGATCAAGAGTTTAGCTTTTGGAGGGCAATTTTCTTCTCTAAGCATTTGTTTCTATATCTGTAAAATGGGGACTATGAACTGTTATGATAATTAAGTGAGAAAAAGCAGACAATGCATCTTAAACAGTACTTAATACAGAGTAGTTATTTAATAAAGTTTTAGAGCATAATATTCTTAAAGCTTGTAAATATTAAATTTTATCCTTAGTATCCAATCCAGGGTAATTCTTACTAGGTACCTGTTAATAATTCAACAACTGTTAGTTGAATTAGTGATTAATGTTCGTCGAATCAATTTTAGTTTACAAAGTTGATCATATTCCATGCATAATTAATATATAATGTAATAGAATTTGTTGATATTTTCCCTAAAGTTTATGAAATTAGTATAAAACATAAGTAGCTATGATTCAGTTCAATCAACTTGCTAATCTTTTTCCTGAAAGAAGTTAGATAAAATTACACATTGCAGGAAATATTTTAGATCTCAGTATTTCTACTTAATAGTGCCCTTTGCATACAAGCATGTAGCTAAGGTGTACAAAGATCCCAGCATCTAGATTCTGGAAGGAGAAGGTAGAAAGAAACAAAGCTGGCATTGTACACCATTTTCCTAGTTCAAAGGGATTTACAGTTTGGTAAGAGAGAAAATAATATACATATACAAAGGAAAAAAATAAAAGTATATGTAGAGAAAAGAAGAGGGTTAGTCAAAGCACAGGATTTCAGTAGACAACTCCAAGTTTCCAAATAATACATTGGTTTTGGAAAAAGTTACCTTTTAAATACTTTTCCACACATGTGCTTGTTGGCAGCATGCAATCGCCAAATCTCAAGACTGAAGAACAGGCTGTTTAGGAGAGTCTTTTAAATCCTATCTTAGTTATGTGGCTAAAGATCATGGTTCTAAATACACGCAGACTTGGAATTCAAGAATTTTTGGATGCTTTGGCTCTATTTTTAATCAATTTTCATTTGTGTTATAGTTTAAAAAAAACCTATATTCTAGGTGTAATTATGAGCTCAGTAAATTTTTGGAGTTTAATGTCAATTTCTATCATTTTCTTCATGTGGTTTAGGTCCATATTTGGGTGAATTCAGAAATATTAAAACCCTAAAATTATTCAGCATTTGCTATAAATGATAAAGTCTTCTGAGGACTAAGCCAATCACCTGGATTCTTCTGGTGGGTGGCTTTGTGAATGCTCTGAGAGGAATCTGGGCACTACCAGCATGCCTTCTCTAATAGCAAGAAACCAAATTAATAAACTTTGTGCAGTGCCCATGATATTTTCTTAATTTTATGAAAATTAGTTTGAATAGTTTCATTTCTTATTCAAAACTTTGGTCCCAAATATATATAATTGACAAAAATTTCACAATGTAGATTGCTAAATGAAAATAAGAAACAAATACATTTTCTCTACCCCATGGCTATTCTCCCATGTGTTGAGCTTCCATCTGTTTGCCTTTTGTTTTTGTTTATGTGAAACTTTACATTTTGCCATCAATATGTTATGCTGTGTTGGGTTAACTTGTAAACCAAGACATAAAGATAATAAACTATACACTTTCACCAACATTTTAGGTGACTGACTAGTAAAATCTGATTTGAAAATTCAACAAGAGTGTAATAGATTTAATGAGACTACATGAAGAGTATGTACTGAGAACAAACTCCTACACGAAAAGAATTAGCAATTTTTAAAGGACAAGAACCTAAAGGACAATGTCTGTATGCCACAAGTGAGAAGTGAGGACACTCATGGGCTAAGAAGTCCAACTTCCAGAGATTTATTCCCAGGGTTGCTGTTCATTCTCCTTTTTAAGGAAAATGTCTCCAACTGGTGATTCTTTAAGGGTTTGAGCTAATTAAGGGTTTCCTGCATCTTCTCTTTCACGTGGGCCATAAGAGGATGGGAATGATGCAGAGAGCTAATAACACATAAATAACAGAGCTTTTGTAGACAATAAGTGGACTCATTCTAGAGATTTATATAAAAGGTAACTAGTTCTGTATATAAATGCTATTTACATTGTATAGCAGGTAACAAACATAGCTGATTGTGGATGTGTTAGTTGCCACATTCACAGAGACATAGCATCATCTTGAGTCTCATTATTGTCATAGATTTGTTCTGTAATGACAATAGCCCTGGGTCTAAGTGTGGGTCTTCTTAAGGCCAAGTTAAAAAGAGCTCAACTCTATTGAAGCCGAGGGGTGGTATTATCAAAGTAGTGTCATTGCCTTTGTCTAAAGAGTAACACTACATGAATGCACTGGGCAGTGAAGGAAGGCTTAGGGCAGATGAGATGGAACGCACCCATCACCTAAGTTAAGCTTTTCTGCCTTTTCAATGACAAGAATTCTTTTTTTTTTTTTTTCTTTCTCTATTGTCCTCTATTCTTGGAAGATTTTCAAATTCTAAATATACTGTATTTTTTAAGTAAAACTCAATTTATGAATTCATATTCCCTTTGTTAATAATCATATAGAGAAAGAGACATTTTGTGAGATTCTGATCATTGCACTGCACTGAACTATTACAACTCAAGCCAAAGTGTCAATTTAGTCCTCGCAAATTACCTTAAATCTATGTCCAATTTTTATTTGACCTTAAATATACGTGTATATGTGTATGATATGTTTGCAAAATAGGTTCATAAATCATTTTTGCAGACTGTCTAAGGGTTACTGACTTAAAGTGGCTTTAGAACAAATTCAGATTCACAGGAACCCTTAGCACATGTGCGAAGGACACTTCTCTCAAGGGGGGAGAATCTGCAAAAAAGAATGACATCTGTGGAATATTTATGTACATGTGCTGAAAGTGTGCATGTACATGTCAAAAACAACCAAAATCTATGAGTAATCTAAAAATAATAGCAAGTGAGCCTAAAATTGACTGTGATCTTAAAATAGCTTATGACAATCAAACAAAATATCTAAAAAAGGTTAGGCCTTACAATAATCAGCTAATGCAATTCTATACTTGTAACCACTGCTCACAAACAGGCTTGGATATTACTTTTCACCAAGGAAATAAACACTTGTCTTTGGACTGACTCCCAAGTGGCAGAACCAGGGCAAGGCATTTATTGCTATTCTGCAGCTCTTTGAAAAATCAATCCAAAAGAGAACTTCTGCAGAAGACCCATTCTCTTCTGGTTTCTCTGATATGCTGCACTTTGAAAATGAACTAAAGTGGAAAAAAAAGGAAATGCAAGAGGCACACAGAAAAACAAAGACATGATGAAGAAAGCAAAACTACTGCTTCTAAACATCAGATAAGAGACTGTGGCTCTTGTCCTGGAATTCCCCTAGAGTTTCTGAGGACAAGACTCTAGTCCACTGAGATCAAAGCCGGGAAGAACAAAGAAAGTCAGAGTGATAAACAGCCTACTAGGAAGAAATCTCCAACAAACACTGACAGTTTGTGGAATGACTGGGATAAAAATCAGCTGTTCAAACTAATCTCTCATTTCGTCCATCAAAATAAAGATGTAACTTTCTGTGTCCCCAGCTGGAGCAGGGCAAGTATTTTCTTCAAGTGGAAGAACTTTAACTTTTTAGCTCATTTACACTCACAGTCAAACCAGGTCTTTCTTGCTTCCCCCAAGAGGAATTATTTTGAAAGGGGAAGCCGTGTCTGCTCTCACTATAGACCTCCTGAAACTATGAATGGGCTAGAATTTTTAAATGGCATTGACACACTAATTGTTTCCTGATCCTAAGGCCTTTCTGTAGTTTGCAACACTCATCATGCATAATATTGACCAATACAGTCTTCTTGATTTTTCACACTTCCTAATTATTTGGACAAAGGTTAAAATATATTTCAGAACAGAGTCTCAAATTCACTTATATCCCTATGTGTGAAAACAAGGCTTCATTTTTCTATAACTATTCTTCTAGGTAATGAAGATAGAGTTAGCAGTAACTATTAATTCAGTCCAATTAGGTCACCTTAGTCCAACTTTAATAATTAAGACAACCTTTATAAGTAACTGTGTTTCTGACTAGGCAACTCAAGACAATGTTCATTCTTGTAAATTATGGGTGCCTGCTTGCTAGGTACATGCCATGGAGAGGAAGCAACTCACCAAGCTAACAAATCTTGCCCTTTCCTGCCCACTCAGTTCCATATTGGAAATGGCCTGGCTTGAGGCTCCTCCTGAAGGACAGCTTCATACCTGTAAAAGGATGTCACTAGCATGCCAGTAAAAGTACATCATTAGGTCCTGTGTTCTAAGGCACCCCATAGGAATGTCTTCATCTGTTGAGAACCAGTAATGATTGAGGTAAGGATAGAGAGTACTGAGAACCCTAAATTACAACCAATTTTTTTCTCTTTGTGTCTCAACTTTTTCTTGCTCATAAGTTCTGGAGACTATAAGGGGCAGAATTCAGTTCTATCATATGATCTTTTTACTCCAGGGTTGTCAACCTCATGGTGGAGAGTTCTAGCCAGAAAGAATGTTACTTCAATACTATAGAAAATTCTTTATGATCTGGATTCTGAAGCCTTCATTTTATTTACCAAAGAAATTTACAAAATTGTAACTCTCCTCAAAAGACTGGTTTTCTTGATGTGCTCAAAATTGAAAATCTAAGTGAAAAATACATTCTGAATAAAGATCTTTTTATTCTAGAGACTATGTACTATTCCCCTGCAGAACCAAAACTCAAAGTATCATTGGGTGGGAAGCCTCAGAGAAAACAGAGTGATAATAAAGAGCAATACACTTGAAAATACTTTTTAAAGTATTAACCACATTATGCTTTGGACTAAGATTTTTAGATACAGAAAAGTGATATAAGGTTTGACACCATCTTCTCCACCACATTTTCAAGGTTGAAGAGAATCGTGAGACTCTCGATAACTCAGACTCTTGATCAATCACCTTGCTTAATGGAGAGCAGGCAACTGGGAAAACTTTTGTAAAGCTGTGCTATGTCTCTCAGTAAGGAGCAGTGAACACTAATGAGTAACACAGACCAAACTAAAGCTCAGGAAACAATTGGGCTCCCTGAAGGAATGAAGCATGGCTATTTGCACTTTCAAATAAACAATCACATGAGATGGTCACATGGGAGCTACCATGGCCCAGATGCAGTGGGAGTCCTTAACAAGCATTTGGTCATCAGTGTTGGCTTCTCTCCACTACCTTATTCATTCAAGTGCCCAACAAGTGAAGAGGGTAGGGCCTGAAGCTGAATGGTAGCAAGTACAAAGAAGGAATTCAAGAAGATATTCAGGACTATAGATACAAAGCTTGGTTAGGATAGAGCAAAGAAGGAATTCCTTCTTGTAATGTTCCTAAAGCCTCTAATCCAATGCTTCCTGAGGGAATCAATTCACAAAATTTTGAAGTTGCAGAGAGATGTTATCTCCATATGGAAGGCAGGTGGGTGGGGATGAAGAGGCTGATATAAGAAAAGATGCCAAAGGAATGTCCTAGAACTCACGGGCAGTCAGAATAGCTGGTAAAGATTTCTTGTGTTTCAGACAGGAAAAAACTTAGTTGCCTTTTTTACTCATTTTCAGAGAAATATTTTTGGCATTTAATACAATTATATGATTGTCTTTTTACTCTTCTCAAACTCATCAGGATACTACAAAGTCATGTCTGTGGTTATAATTTATTTCATTAATCTAAGTACATCTAAACAACCCCTAGTCAAATCAGCTCAATTTGGCTTCCTCTGTACTCCTCAGGGAGCCTGAGGGATACACAGGTTGGCTGCATGCTCATAAAAAATAGTAAAATGATACAATGGAAATAACTTTTGCCTAGATGAGGAGAATTAAACTCCTGTATACCTTCAAAACTGGAGGAAGCAAAAGTCCAATTATTCTCCTTCTTGTTTCCATTAATTATGAACCTGATAAGACTAAGTACCCACTTTTGACAGTTATGACCAAAGTCATTCATAAAACAGAGCTTCATGGGCAAACCCACTCTGGAGCGTCTAGGAACAGGCCAATACTACGTGTGAAAAACTACTTGAAGTACACATAGATTTCCCCCTCCCCCAAAGTGAAAATGATATTAATATTTTGTATATAAATGAATCAACCTAATATCAATGTCCTTGGAAAAAAGAATATAATCTATCCAAAACACTTGAATAATTTTGCCCAGGGCAAATAAAAATTCTTTAAAAATCTATGAATAACTTCATGCATTTATTCAACAAATACTAAACAATTACTATGTGTTAGATTTTCTTCTAGGTTCAAGGGATACAACAATTAAAAAACATAAGAAAACTCCATGTCCTGTTAACACTGATGGTGTTCCCCATCTCATGATTGCTGCTGGAAAACTTAGAGAATATTTCTATTCCACTTCAAGCAACCATATAAGACCTTGCAACAGTCCACTTTGTTAACCCATCTCACTTGTGGCTCCCTCTAATTTTTCTACCTTTATTTTTTTCTGATACATTTTTATTACTTACTTTCAATTTATTTTATTTTGGTATTCATAAACTACTGATAATTCTCTTTTGTGAAAAAAAAATGAGAGAAAATTAAATCAAAAAAATTTTAATTGAAGGATGCCCACTCTCACCACTTTCATTCAACATAGTTTTGGAAGTCCTAGCCACAACAATCAGGCAATAAAAAGAAATAAAAGGACTCTAAATTGGAAGAGAAGAGGTAAAATTGTCACTATATGTGGATGACATGATACTATATTTAAAAAACCCTAAAAGTTCCACACAAAAACTACTAGAGCTGATAAAAAGAATTTGGCAAGGTAGCAAGGTACAAGATTAACATACAGAAATCAGCTGCAGTTCTTTACACTAACAATGAAATATCAGAAAAAGAAAGTAAAGAAACAATCCCTTTTAAAATTACATCTAAAACAATAAAATACTTAGGAATAAATCTGACCAAGGAGGTGAAAGACTTTTACATGGAGAACTACAAAACATTGATTAAGGAAATTAAGATGACTTAAAGAAATGGAAAGCTACCCTATGCTCTTGGATTGGAAGAATCAGTATTGTTAAAATGGCCATACTGCCCAAGGCAATCTACAGATTTAATTTGATATTTATCACATTATATCACCAGGACATTTTTCACAGAACTAGAACAAATAATCCTAAAATTTCTATGGAATCACAAAAGACCCAGAATTTCCAAAACAACATTGAGGAACATGAACAAAGCTGGAGGAATAACCCTCCCAGACTTCAGACAATACTACAGAGCTACAGTAATCAAAACAGCATGGTATTGGTACAAACACAGACATATGGATCAATGGAACAAAATAGAGAGTACAGAAATAAACACACAGACCTCCAGTCAATTAATCTTTGACAAAGGAGGCAAGAATATACAATGGAGAAAAGACAAGTCTCTTCAGTAAGTGGTGTTGGGAAAACTGGACAGCTGCATGTAAATCAATGAAGTTAGAACACTCCTTCACACCATACACACACAAAAAAACTCAAAATGGCTTAAAGCCTTGAATATAAGACAAGACGCTATAAACCTCCTAGAGGAAAACATAGCAAAACACTCTCTGACATAAATCTTAGCAATATTCTCCTAGGGCAGACTACCCAGAAATAAAAGCAAAAGAAACAAAAGGGACCTAATTAAATCAAATTTTAAATTCTCTTGATCAATGTGGAGAAAATGGAACCCTCATGCACTGTTGCTAGGAATGTAAATTACTGCAACCACTATGGAAAATAGTATGGATTTTCCTCAAAAATTAAAAATAAAACTACCATATGATCTAGCAACTCCACTTCTGGGTATTCATCCAAAGAAAACAAAAACACTAATAGCAAAAGATATATGCATCCTTATGTTCATTGTAGCATTATTTATAGTAGCCAAGATATGGAAGCAATCTAAGTGCCCATCAACAGATGAATGGATAACTAAGATGCGGTATACATACATACAATGGACTATTACTTAGTCATAAAAAAGAATGAAATCTTGCCATTTGTGACAACATGGCTGGACCCAGAAGGTATTGTGGTAAGTGAAATAAGTCAAAGTCAAATACTGTGATTTCACTTATATGTGGAATCTAAAAAACAAATGAATAAACATAAAACAGAAGTAGAGTTATAAATACCAAGAACAAATAGGTGGTTACCAGGTTGGTGGTGGAGAGGTGAGGGAGACTGAGGTAAAAACTTCCAGTTGCAAAACAAATGAGTCATTGGTATGAAATGTACAGTACAGGGAATAAATAATCCCCTAGTCTATAACTAAGTAATATCTTCATGGTGTCATACTGTAACTAGACTTACTGTGGTTACCATTTTGAAATGTATAGGGAAAAAAATCACTATATTGTGTATTGGAAAATAACATAGTGTTGTAGGCCAATTATATTTCAAAGACAAACAAACTCATAGAAAAAGAGATCAGATTTGTGTTTACCTGAGGCAGGGGATGAGAGGAGGGAGAATTGGAAGAAAGGAGTCAAAAGTTACAAACTTCCAGTTATAAGATAAATAAGTACTAGGGGTGTGATGTACAACATGATAAATATAATTAACTGCTATATATTATATATGAAAGTTATTAAGAGATTAAATTATAAAAGTTCTCATCACACACAAATTTCTTTTCTATTTCTTTAATTTTGTATCTATATGAGATGATGGATGTTCACTAAACTTACTGTGATAATCATTTCATGATGTATGTAAGTCAAATTATTATGCTTTACACCTTAAACTTAGTGTTGTATATCAATTATATCTCAACAAAACTGGAAGAAAAAAACAAATAAAATAAGATTTCTTGATCTGAAGTATTTTTTTCTGAGCTTCACATCTACAGTTTGGATTCTGTTCTTTGATGTTGCATAAACATTCCCAAGTTACAAACACAAAGTTAACCATTATTTCCAAAATCCTGTTCATCCAGCTGTTATATTCCCTCGAATATTAATGCACCACTCTCTACCAAATTGACCAATACAGAAACCTACCTGTCATCCTCAAATACTTCTCCTCCATTGTCCAACCTATATTACAATTCTACATTCTAAATTTTCTGTAAATCTATTCCTTCCTATTTAATTATCACAGGCATTGTCTGGTTTAAAGACTCTCAGCTTTAGTTATGTAGATTCCTACATTATGCTGTTCGCTTCCACTCATTCTTTAAAAAGATAAATACTTTAAATATATATACACAAATCAGATCATGCCATTTCACTGCTCAATGTTTCATTGACCACATCCTGCCCCTCCACCATTAGGCCATGTCTTTCTATCCAATGAAATACATGTGTTCATGTTTTAAGCTTGATCATAATTTGCAGGCATAAATTTAAATAATATGCTTATAGCCTTATTATCAACATTTTAATTAAAACATCATTATAAATAGAAAAGTGAGGGATTCTGGGAAAAAAGTGATAATAAAAGAATTTTTTCTTAACTTTTTCATACATGAGTCATGGTATCTTCCTTTAAAAAAAAAAAGTGTAGCTAAATTAGATCAAGTTCCACTGGTGACAGTCAAGTCTAATAAATCAACTTTAAACAAGCTCTTACTTTCACACCAAAGCTAAAAATAGAATTATACACATCAATATGTTGAGAAAAAAGATAAAAATGAAGAAAACAGAATAGTAGATATGTAAGCTTATGTCAAATGGAGAAATTGAGAAGAAAATACCTTTAAAATAGGAAAAAGACAGTAATAACTTTCATAATAAATTATAAATGTATAAAAGTTGTGGAATGACACACAAAATTGAGTGCATGCCAAGTATATTCAGTTAAACAACTCTGAGGGACCAAAACTATAGTTGAATGTGTAAAAGAAAAACAAAGAACATAAAAAAGTCTATTTTTTTCAATTTTAAATTGTTTCCTATATGGCATGCACTCAATTTTGTCATCCCATGACTTATTTATATATTTATAATTTATTATGAAAGTTATTACTTAATGTAATTTGCACACTGTTTTGGCCAATAAACCTTATTTGAGAATAATATCCAATGCCTATTCCTAACATTTCTTGAGAGTGAAAGGTTTACGTGAACTTTTGATTTTTCAATTAAGGTATTAATATTTGTCATCATATACTTGTTGGGTTGACAGTTTCCTTTAGATAACAAGTTTACGGAGTTGAATAATGTCCCCAAAATTCAAGTCCACCCCAAAACTCAATGTGATCTTATCTGGAAACACGGTCTTTACAGATGTAATTAGTTAAGATGCATTCACATTGAATTAGGCTGGGCCCTAAATCCAATGACTGCTGTCCTTATAAAGAGAGAGATTTGGACAGACACACACAAGATAACACCATGTGACAACAGAGACAGAGATTGGAATGATGCTTCCATAAACCAAGAAATGCCAAGGATTGTGAGCTACCACCGTAACTAGGAGAGACGCACAAAACATACATTTTCCAAGAGCAATCAGAGCGAGCATGGCTCTGTTGATCATTTAATTTCAGACTTCTAGCCTCCAGGACTGTGAAAGAATTATTTTGTCTTGTTTCAAGCTACCTGATTTGTAGTAATTTGTTATAGCAACTCTAGGAAACTGATACAATACTAAAATTCTTCATACTGAATTGCTCCGAGATCGAGTGGTAGGAGAGGTTGTGATGACTTTGGTTGCAGAAGTCGAACACATTCTCAGAAAAGATTTATTTAGAGGCAGGTTGTATGCGTAGATGCATCATCAACTCTCTCAAATTTGTTCTTTTTCTTGCCCTAAAAGTTTTTTTAAATCTGAAGATAGCTTATAATACCTATGTGACTGAAGCAGAACTCAATAAAGTAACTCAGTCCAAGGATATCAGATCCCCTTACCTCTATCCAATTCCCACCCCCACTGCCACGGAAATAGGTGAAGCCCATAAGAGTTATAAAGCAGATGGCACTCAATCCCAAGTCTGAGCCACCATCATCACCAGTGGCTCTTCACCACTCTCCATGAAAAAGGGCCAAACTTTACTCTAGTGAACTCAGCTGGAAATATTTCAAAATAAATAACTTGAAACAGACTAATTTTTCAAAGGAAGAGGGGACCTTGGAAAACATCTGCTTCATTCCTCCTCTCATTTTAAAGACAAGAAACTAAGATCAAAAGAGCTCAAGTGGCTTTCCTTGGTTATGCAGATAATTAGTGATAGAATCGAAGCTTGAACCCAGATCTCCAAACTTTTCTGAACCTCATTGCCCTTCCACTGCATCTCCCAACTGGAGTGTCTGGCTTTGATCAGACATTAACAAACTTTCTCTTGCCATTTCTGAGAAATGTTGTAAGAAGCAGTCAAATGTGTTTTCTTTGATTTTGGTTTTAGTAAAGCCTCTATTTTAGGAGTCTTCAAATTATATTTTAAATATGGTAAAGTGTACTAATAAATAAATAACGCACTCAGCGTAACTCTTCTTTTTCTCAAGAGAATTTTAGTGTGTGTGGCAGATGCTAGACTGACAGACTTGAAGCCTTCTTTTCAAATTATTACCAGAATATTGAAATCACAAATAAGTACATAAAATAATTGTATTTATGCTTACTCGTTTGGAACAATTTTTCAACATGTCAATGGATTGAGAGTAGCTTCCACAACAGAGATTATAGATAGTTACAAATTGTGTCTATATCCAACAGAGATGTTATAGCAAAACACACACACACAGCAATGTGATAAAACATATACACATATATAAATGACAGAAGCAAAACTGGCTTGAGAAACAGAAATGTTCACTTAGAAATCTACCATAAATTTGAAGGTGTAATCAATGGCCAAGCTCTGGTTGTGCTTGATGCCAAGACGAAAAATAATGGCTAAGCAAATACAATTAATCACTGTATTTACATAACTATCATTTTCCTATGTAAAGAGCTACCCTGGTGAGCGTTATAACACTTGTCAATTAGTTCTAATTAGTGTTTCTGCCTCTAAATGCTTGATTCCACTTTCAATGACAATTGTTTGCCTGTCTTAACAACTACTGTACTAGATACGCTGGCATGATGCCTGATACGTTTTAAGTATAAACTGTCCAGCCTCAACACCCCTACACAGGTAAACAGCACCATGCTGTTCTCTGTGTAGGTATGGTAATTTCTTGGACTTGATGTGAGCATCCAAGGATAACCCAAAGTTGGCTATCCTCATGAAGATAAATTAAACTCCTTCCTCAGATAGGCCCAGAAACAACGAAGAGCCTCATTGCAATAATTTTGTAAAAATCAGACTTTGACTTGTTCATCCCTTAGGATAACTAAAAACAACTCTGAGAGCAGAGGTTTAAGAGATGACTCAATGGAAAGACATTATGTCAGCAAGTGACATGAACACATGATAAAGTTTCTCACTCATGAGTATATCTGCAGTAAATGGCGAACATCTAGAGATGTGCATGTCATATTTTATGTACTTTTCTTTATTTTCCTTACTAACAGAATTTTGACTTTCTTGGAGAAGGCAACAGGCACAGATTTTGAAAAACTGTTCTGAAAGTATAGATGTTTATGTAATTTCTCTTATGAGATTTATGGAAAGACAAATTATCCAGAAAATAAACTTTGTCCCTAACTAAAGGTTCCTTCTGGCTTGCTCTGACTCTTTTACAGAAATTTACCTGTGCCTGCAGACTCTGCTCTTACAGTCCTGTGGAAGCTTAAGGACTGTGTGGCAAATGGATGGAAGGGAACAATGTTCCATTCATTCTTTCAAGGATCTTGAAGTGAAAGTTTGTCAGTCCTGCAAGGAGACTGTGGCCTTCTGGGTGATTACTGACAGTGCCTGTGGCATGGCCCACAACAAAGCCTGAACAGATGTCTACTAAGAGTAACAGTAAGACCAAACCTTCCAGTGATTCCAAAAGGTTAGCAAATGTTTCCTGATGGAGAAGAAAAAGAAAACCATCAATTTTCCATATCTGAAATGGAAGCTATAGTTCATATCCTAAATTAGTGGTTGGAGACCAAAACATACTCATAGATAGTTAAGGAGATGCAGAATCTTTCCTGCAACATCTTCTTGTGACTGCGTAGTGATTCCTAGGTTCAAGACCTGAAAGTTAGGAAATCAGGAACTCCTGAGACCTGGTTCTAAAAAATCGTAGGAATGTGATCTCAAGTAGGAGATGCCTCGTGAGGAAATAAGAGGTAGGAGGTTTTCAGTTACATCTATTTGGAAACTTCTTTTATTTCTCTCATTCCTGCCCAGAACAGTTTGACATCTTTATATCTGAGATAATAAACTGAGAAGGGAGAAATAATTCCAATATCTTAAAGTCAAAGTGTAATGCAGGTTTGCACTGATTAGGAAACTGAATCAATAAAGGATCAGGGAATTTCCCCACCCTCCAAAAAAAACTCATTGCATTTGAAAAGCTGATTAATCTCCTATATTTGAAACTATTCCTGAGTCCAATTATACAACATGTTCTCACTGCCTTTGTTTAATACAAGCATCCAAGAAATTTCCTTTAATATTTCAATTTTTAAAATGTTATCTCTTGAAAAATAATAATTACTATTATTAGCTAGAGGTCAAAGAATCATTGGTGAAAGTTCAATCTTCATGCCCATATATCACCCAGAAATCTTAAACATCTATTCAAGGAAATAAGAGGTGACTATTTTTAAAGAATTAAGTGATTATGGACTATATAGATGGTGTATTTGGGGTTTTTTTTTCTTTTCAGACTTTCAGCAAACTTAACTTTTTTTTTATCTGCACAGAAGATACATGGTCATATATGATAGCTTTAAGATAATAGCTTTTTTCTGATGAAGAATTATACCAAATTATGTTTTAGATTATAAATTACTGTAATAAAATTGTTAAATTGGTATTGTAAATTGATTCACCCTTTTTGGAGGAAAATTTGCAATTTCTATTAAATATTTTTAATAACTATCATTTATCAAACACTCATTGTATGTTAGGCACTGTTCTAAGCACTTATAGTCATTCTTAAAACAACTTCATAAGGTACTAGTATATTTCACTAAATCTAAAATACCACTAATTATGAGGGGCACCTTTACATTATGTATGTCTAAGAGGAAGAAAAAAACACTGTTAATTATACTATGTACACCATTTTCTTGTCATTTATAGTTTTTATCTTTATTACCCAAAAAGCTCTTTTACACTTAGACTGGGACTTTATAACACATCTCTCCTCTGCATACATAACACTGAATATGTAAATTAAATTAATTGGTCAAGATTCTTTAACTTTGCAGTCCAATTCTTCTTAAATACTTTTTTGACTCAGAGTTAACAATGTCGGTGTTTTTCTACCAAATACCATCCCATCGAGATTGTTGGTGATGCAAAATTTCTTTATAAAATTTTCTACTATCTCTAGAGTTTTCTTACAGGCTTTTGACACCCGTTTGGCAACTGTCATTACTGGTACCTTTTTTTAAATTTAAGTGAAGGGTTCTAAAGACTTTCAGACAACAACCAGGACTCACATTCGTGCTATCAGTGTCTGTAAATGGCTTGTTGGAGGGTTACAGGTGCCCAGTCATGGAACCAGTAATAACAACTTGTGTGCACATGTTTCAGCAATGACATCTATGTTGTATGCTGTCTGGCTGAAATGACTATTAAAACGGGATTGAGGGGAGATGGATTCTGGCCTCAGAGGTACTAAGATATGAGAATAAATGAAATACTAAGAAGCAGAAACAATGACAGACAGCTTTGTAGAGTGCTCTGTAGTCAGGCCGTGTGGGTACAGCGTAAGTATGCAGCCTAGCTCTTCTGCTCACTACCTACATGACTTCAGATAGGCTATTTAACTCTTTACCCTTCAGTTCACTCATCAATAAAGTGAGTATTATAATAGTAACCTTACCTTGCAAGGGCATTTTGAGAATTAAAAAGAGCAATTAGTGATCCATTTGGGGGTATTTATTCTACAATTGTATATAAATATAGAGATAGAGATATGCATAGAATGGCCATTGTTTTATTGTTGAAAAACGAGAAACCCCTTAATTTCTATCAATATGTTAGTTATAAAAATTATAGTTTATACCAGCAGCAGAATACTATGTAGCTATTATTAATAATGAAAAAATTCTGCACGTGCTGATATGGAACAATAACTAAGCTCTATTAAATGAAAAAGCAAGTTTTTAGAATAGAATGGTCCCATATTCAAAATAAGCAAACAAGAAATGAACAATCATACATATGTAAGTTTATGTGCATATGAGTGTAGATACGTGTTTGTTATTAAAAATCTAAAAGATTATTACCCAAATTTTAGCAACAGTTGTATCTGAAGAATGAGATAGATCTTCATTACACATGCCTCTCTTTCTTGACATTTTACATTCAGTTCTAAAATATTTACAATCAGAAAAAATAAAAATCACTGAGACTATATATTTATATGTTACATATTTATTCCATTTATATCTTAGGTATATATTATAGGATAAAACTATATGGACCAATAAGATGTTAGAAAGATAAAAGAAACGTAACTCGATCTGAGCAGTAACTTGCCTAAACATTTCATCAAAAATAAAATTGCCTTGGTCAAAACTTTTTTTCCTGTCAATACTGACTACAAATATTCCTTAAACATTCTTTGACATGCCCTATTTATTCTCTGTATCCTGTCCTCTATTTTATATCTGAATGGGGAGGTTTTTCTCCCCAACATCTGCTATCCCTTCACCCCTCCTAGTACAAACAGTCCTACTAAAAAATGTGGCCCATTTCTGAGTTTATCCTCTGAGATGTGATTCAAACAGCCGCCTCTAATCACTTGCACAAGTGAAGTTTGGGAAACTACTCCCCTCTGCCTGGAATCCTGCTTTCCTGTGTCCAGATCAAGTATAAGACGCAGCCATAAACGCATTTGATATATGGATGCTCTCTGCAGAGCCAAACCACAGACTTATCATTAAAAACACATTTTGAATTCATATGTGCTTTTTCGAACACTTTACTTCCAGGTAGGCAAATTCCTTTGCATAGAAGAAACAAAAGTAATAGAAGCCAACAGACAAACAGAGAGATGAGGTGGCATGTTAGGCTTAGAAAATATTTAGTTTTTAATGTTAGCTGAGATTCATCCATGAAATATTTCATATATTGCCACCGAAGACAAGGAATAATACAAGAAGCTTACCATGACCTGACCTGCAACTAGCAGTATTTCTGCTTCTCCATTTCGTTAAGGTCTCTTGGCTATCAACTAATGAGAAGTTTTCTCTTTTGAAACTCGGCATATTTCTATTTAATTGATTCCTATCTGCAGGTACTAAAAGGTAGGTTTCTTAATACAAATATCTTGACATCTTTATTGTTAGTGTAAGGGTATAATTTGGTACAAGCCTTTGGAGAGGTAAGGAAGAAAAAAACACTCCTATGTAGATTTCTGAATTAATATCATAATCATACTCTCAAGAACTAAGAGTATTGAATTCTTAATATGGGTCTAGAACCGTACTAAGCGGTTTACAAGGATTACCCAGTGATGTGTTGGTAGACCTGCTCTCCAGGAAGGAAAAGGAAAGCTTAAATTTATAGCATTTGCCGATTTCCATTATGTAAATACTACCCCCATGCCGATTTTAAACTACCAAGATTTTAACAGCCAGCACACAAAATTCCTGAATCATTAACAATTGGCCAGCTCCAACACGTCATCATGTTTTATCCTCAAAACAGACCTTTGTAATAGAAAACACTTCCCCCTTTTACAGATGTTTAAACTGAGACAGAAATTGGTGGAGTTATTTTGCCCAAGAACATGCTGTTGAGGGCCACGGGTTGTCTTTCTTTACTTTATGCTTTTGCATATGTATTACAATTCTAATCTTTTTCAGAGAAAAATGCAAATTAGCAACCAAAGAATAAACTAAATCAGAAAGAAGAAAACTCAAAGCCAAACTTCCCTCTGGTGTGCTATTTGCCTAGAAAAACCTGCCACGGTAATGGATTCCAATGGGGTGTATAACTTAGCAGTTAAAAAAAAAATACTCTAGCCTGAAAACAGAACTGACAAAGCTTTAGTACACGCTTGACATCTTTTTTTAAAGACTTTAAAAAAACGAAAAAACAAAAAACTATGTTTAGTTGCTACAAAATAAAGAGTTAATCAAGGGTCTAAAGTTGCTGGGTCCATAATGTGATATTTTGTAGGGAAAAAGTGAATAACTTCTTTTATAATGATTTTTCATCATTTGGTAACAAGTATCAGGCTGTAATATTGTAAATATTTCTGTAAAGGAGTAAAAAGAATAACTCTTACAGAAGATTTAGCAAAACAGGCTACAGAAAAAGAGATTTAGAAATAACCACATGGATGATTTTTCCATATTAATTATGAGCATTATCCTTTCATGGAAGTCTTGGGAATGAAGCTATTTTGGAAGAGAGCTAATGTAGTAGAAAGAAAAAATACTGAGCATGTAAATCACTCAGCACTGCAACCTGAGTTTGAATCCCAGTATTTCCATCTATGATCTGTGTATCCATAAATAAGTTGCTTGGCATTTTTCTGAACTAAAAAGACAAAATAATTCTTGTCCGGACTTAAGTAATATGATGATAATAATAGCTAATATTTTTCTGGATCAATTTGAATGTGCCAGGCCCTGTGTTAAGTAAATCACATGGGCTATTTCATATAATCGCCTTAACTCAATGAGCAAATTACTACCTCATTTTACTGATGGGAATCTGCCCTGCTTAGAACACAGCTATTAACTGGTAGAAGGACTCAAAGGCAGGGCCTCTAACCTTCAAGCCTTCTTAGCCATCATTCCACATTTTGTATACATATAATGAAAGGGAATGAGCACTTCAAAAATTATGGTGTCATCGCCTCCAAAAGGTTGTGGTTTCTTGATATCGGGAACTGTGCTATGTTTCTCTCTGTATCCCCAAGTAGGGTACCAGACTAAATGCACAAATGAATACAGTAACGAATGAATGTGTTATTGGTAATGGTTGAGCATCACCAATACTACACCGTGAATACTATCATAAACCCAGAATCACAGATAGATGTGTGCTTTATTAAGTGTTTTGAATTCCAAAGAACTGGGTTTGGGCAGTGCTTGGTAAGCTAATTAACAGCATTTGCCACCCAAGTTCAAATATGCCAATATATTGGTAAGGGATTTATTATAAACTATTTTTCTGTTGAATTGTACTTGAGCAATCTTTGCTTTGAATACTTTAGAAAATACTTCGTTACCATGTCTTTCTTCTCCCAAATTTTGAAAGTGTCAAACTTTGTCTCATTTCTGCCTCTGACTACCCATCTATAGACATTTACCGTGACTAGGACTCACAATGGGGCATTGGGCAGAAACAAGATAATGCTGACATGGCTCTCAAAATTAACATCAATGGTCAAAAAGAATACACCTTCATGGAATTTTGCTTAGCTTCATTTCCTTGTTTGATTTTTTTCCACTATTTCTACAGTTTGGATTTATTATTTTGAGCTGCTAAGACTGACATTGCTAGGACGATCTCTGTTTAGAACAGCTAATATTTCTACTCTACTGTTACATCCCACATATATGAAACCTTATGCTCCAAATCACAAGGAAGATGACTACAATTCATTATCTCACAAAAACAAAAACAAAAGCTAGCAAACAACACATGTCCTACCATAATAGATTAGAATTGCAAGATTTTTTATAGGGCAGAAAATGTAACTTCCCTCATTATGGATTGTTCTAAGTTTTTTAAAAAATCAATTTTTCCCTACATTTTTAGAGCATTTTGTGGAAACTTCCTCTCCTTCCCTATGGTTACATTTCTATTATGATTTCTGATTTATTCATTTTCCTACTCTTCACAGTAAATCTTTTTTGGTACATTCTCTTTTTCTTTCTATCTGTTCCACTGGACTTTGGGCAGGAATAGTACCTCACTTTTCTTTCTTTCTCTGGATCCTTACACAGTACACAGTATATGGTGGATAAGCTTAATATACATTGCTGCCAAGTGTTTGGTCATTTAAATATTTTTTTCCTCATAAGGTGGTATCAACAAGAGAGACAGAGAGGGTAACTGGGGAGGGGTGTCGAGAATGTGTGTTCATTATTTCTACCCCTAAACATTTATCTAGTTTTTTGTCTGTTTTGTTTTAGCAGTAATGGAGCACTGTCAGACATAGAACTATAAGTTAGGTCAAATAGAGTCTTTTGCAGAGAGATTTTGAAGTGGTTTAAAGGAATGCTTCCCCTTAACAACTAGCAAGCATAATTCATTCACTGGAGAGAGGATGAGTTACGATAATCCATAGAGATCCTTATATTTTGTAGAACTAGCAACATACAACCCACCCCGGCTTCAGCATTTAATCCAGTGAGAGTGTTCATCAGAGCTTAACAAACAGTTTCTCAAACTTCTAATAGATGGACTGTGAATCAAAGATTTGTGCTGCATCTTTCCTGTTAAACTAGATCTGAGCACGCGCATCATAAAATTCCTCCACAGCTGGCACACCTAGAGTACCTTGACCGACAGATCATGAGATTCTATTACAATTCATTATATTTATAATCTGGGTACTCCTGGACAAAGAATTTCATGTTTTGCCAGTCCCAACCCAAGAATAACATAATTACAATTTCATATTTTTGTGTGTAACCCCAATCCACTAGATTTAAGAACTCTGGTTTTCCCCTAGGACTCACTCCTCAAAGATTTGAAGCAGCTTAGAAAATACAAAGACTGGAGGCAGGAGGGGAGGGAGGAATTGCAGCCAACATGATGTCTTTGAGGAGTCATTTGACTGTGTCAGCACTGCAAATGAAAAGAGTGCAACGGAGAACAAGTGGGGTATTTTATCGACCCCTTAGAGCTTAGCCTACTAGGGGGTAACTGCTCTGGAAAAGAATTCAAAGGAAACTGAAAAGACTGCAATGAGGCTTCAGTACATCTTGCTCTGCCAGTTAAAATGACCATCTTACAGGCCAGGATCATTAGGGACTCCAGAGAAGAGAAGGATCTCATTAACCCTAAGGGTCTCTGGATTTGGATATGGCCAACACCCCAGGCATTAGAACTGTAATCTGATGGGAAAACTGCAAAAGAAGGATTCCCATTTTAGCAGCTTTGTAAAGGATCATAAAATACTGTGGTATGGAAAACATCCTGGCTAGCTGGCCAGCTGACTCCTTTCCAGACTCTTCCTTGTAAGACACTCTTCAGAAGATTAGAAAAGATACACAACATGAAAAAGCTGATCAGAGTGAACCAAGGAGTGACCCACTAAAGGAGCCGGCAGAACACAGTGCTGGAAATCAGTTCTACCAGAAGGGTTTCCATCAGCAGGAGACAGAAGAGCAGACCTCTCTGAACTGTGGACTGTTTCCTATGGAATTTCAGAGCTGGTAGAAATAGTAATCTGCCATTAGTGATCCATGAATCTGGCTTCTGCCCTTCCAACTCCATACAGTAAGTTGGGCCTGCTCAAATGTAAACCCTAACAAAAATTTTTTAAAAGAGTGCCTCGTTAACATGCACTGCAACTTCTGCTCCCAGTCATTTTATTTCTGTATTAAAACAATTTGTTGCCTATGGGATGGAAAGTACCATTATGCCTGCTTATGCCTGGAAAAGATGGATTAGCATCCATATACTCTGGAGGGTTAAGGCTAAGTTAAAAGGTTATTCCCTTCCTCAGCTACTTAGATTTCCAAAAAAGATAGCCATGTAAGATTACTTTGCCTTTTCTGACTTTAAAAAGTTGCCTGCTTGCTACCTTTTTTTATCTGAAGCCTGTAGGCAGATTCTAATTTGGCCCTACAAAAAAATCTGTTTGGCCCTGGGCTGAGGGAAGATGTTAATTTTCATGACTGTTTTAGAACACATCAAAATTCAGTATGCATTTTTTTCAGGATTTCAAAGCAATATGCTTAAAACATGCAATTTAGAACTAGAACATATAGAGCATTTAAAAATATTCAGGTTTTACCAAGAATCCATCCGGTCTATTATTGCAATAAGTAGGATACAAAGATATCTTTATCTGGTTGTGAATGAAACTCTATCTACTTAGAAGAAAGTTCAAAGTAAAATTTTAGCTCTCTCAATTCTACAGAGCTTTGACAGTAGAAATTCGGTGTAGTTGGGGGGGAAAAGCAATTATAAAATTGAATACGCATTATGCATTTCTCAAAAACAAAGTTGTAAATAATTTCTTGTCTTTAATATTTGTCTTTATTATATCTTAAGTAACTCTTAGCCAAGTCAATAAATGTAACCAAAAAAAATGAGTGAGAATATGACAGCCCACCATCTGATAAGCTGGACATGTTGAACATTTTCATAGGCTTCATTAGCAACATTTATGCTCTCATATGTCAAGCAATGGTGACTCCTTTCTGAGGCCAGTAAGTAAGAGCTTTAAAAATTGGTCCAAAAGAAGTGAATTTGTAATTCTTCAGCTCACGTATGCCAGAATGCACTTATAATCAGTCTTAATAAATTTGCACCTCTGGGTCAAAGCTTTTGAATTATTTGTTTGCTTCAGTTTCTAAAAGATTCAATTGAATTGGATTTGGTTTGGTGTTCACAGTTGTATTAGTTTGCTAAGGCTGTCATGGCAAAACACCACAAACTGGGTGACTTAAACTACAGAAATTTATTTTCTCATAGTTCTGGAGGCCAGAAGTCCAAGATCAAGGGGTCAGCAGGGCTGGCTGCTTTGAGTCCTCTCTCTTGGCTTGCAGACAACCACCTTCACGCTGTGTCCTCACGTGGTCTTTGCTCTGTGTGTGAGGACTCCATCAGTCTCTTCTGTGTGTCCTAAGCTCCTCTTCATATACGGACACCAGTCAGAATGGATTCATGCCCACCCTAACATTTAAACTTAATTATCTCCTCAAAGGACCTCAAATATAGTCATGTTCTGAAGTAGTGGGGGTTAGAGCCTCAACACACGGATTTTGAGGAGAGTCAATTCAGTCCATAACAACAGTGTTCACCAAATCATGAGATGTGTTCTGATTGAATTTGGGATTGGCTCAATTTATCCAGCAAGTCATTAGTGGCACAAGGCTAAGAATATCACAGGTAGATAGATAGAGATAGATAGATAGATAGATAGATAGATAGATAGATAGATAGATAGATAGATAGATAGATAGATAGACAGACAGACAGACAGACAGACAGACAGAAAAAATCTAAGCATAAAAGAAACAATATTGAAAGTCATCTTAACTAAACAAATAAACTCCCAGTATTGTTGGCACATTGTTGCTGTATATGATATGTTTTAATTAAAAGAGACTCATTGGATAGAGTCTTAAAATGGCCCAAATTATTTTTATATGTAATAAAAAAAGTAATTTAAAAAATCTATAGTGTTCTGGGCACTGCAGATAGTTCTTTTAAATACATTATTTCAGTTATTGTTAGAACAGCTGAAGAAGTAAAGATTGTTATCCCTGTCTTACTAATGGAAAACCTAATGGTAAAAAATTTTAAATACTCTGCCAAAAATGACATGCCAGTAAGTGATACTAACCTAACACAAGCCTGCTTGTCACAAAGGCCCATGTTTTTACCGATAACGTAAACTATCTCCTGAAGCCCCAGCAGAGCGTTCAAAGCTGGTTATGCTCGGTTCTGTCAGAAGAGATATTTCTTCAACTGGGTAAGAATATCAAGGGGAAGGATGATGTTGCAAACTAAATTTGGCTCCCATTTATTGATTTACATAGGCTGTATTAAGTGTGTGCTAGGCACCGAGTTTAGGATGAACAGGGCAGAATCCTTCAAAAACTCACAATCTGGTCAGGAAGACTGATACTTATCTGACAGACAAAGTCCTAGAGACTGATTCAGCCAGCAGGCTGTCTAAGGCATTATTTGGCAAAAGTATAAGAAATCCTTTAGATTATAAAACACACCAGCAGTTCTTACTATAACACATTTGAATACCATTTTTAAATTAAAAAATAACTAGATAAATGGCAAGAAACCCTGCTAACATGTTCTTAAGGCACAGTTTTATCACATTGTGTTTCAGTAAATTCCAACAAATCTCAGCTGAATTGTTTCATTTAACTTTTACTATAACATTTTTACAAACCACAGTTTCTGGTCAATGATGCTTTGGCTATGGAACTGAGTACATGGTAATACTTACCCTGTACTTTGAAATCTAGCACTCTATTTACCAAGCATAAAAGCAAATGCCAGTTAAACCACGCTTAGTTCCATCTTTCTGATGTTCAAGTGCAGGAACAATTATCTCCATCAATATTTAATGGCCTAATCCTAAGCAGACAGTGCCACAGTGCAGGCAACAGTCCTGTTAACATGCTGTTAATTTTCAAGCATGAGGCAGAAATGGACTATACAGTTACTGAAAATGCACAGCAGTGCATTTCCCTAAGGTAAAGTTCTCTCCGCATTCTCTGGTCTACCTTCATTGATAATAAGGGAATTAGAAACATTTCAGAGTTGTGTTCAGTGAGTTAAGCTTGTTCACTCTTGAAAATTTGCGGGGAGAAGGAAGCTTTCCCAGCTTTCTAGTTTTTTGAATAACAAGATTTGCAGCTCTTGGATTCAAGCCATGGATCTCATGACCCCACCTACCTGCAGCTTTATTTTGTTTGGTTCTGTCTTTTTCTGATGTAATGCTTTTTAAATAGCCATTATGTAACAAGAGTCGTTGCCTAGATACTTGAAATCTAGACCACTGGACTTCAATTAGAAATCTTTCTATAAAATAAGAGGTACGTGTGCCAACAGAACAAGAGTCATAAGAAAATGTAATGCAGATAATTCTTACAACTACAACATGGATAGAGAGAACTTCAGCAGCCTAAATAATTTTATTAAGAAGATCACAGAGTTCACGGCATATGATTAGTTCTCTCTGTCTTCCTATTCTTCTATAAAGATTGAAGACTTGGGTGGAGGGATGTTGGAGAAAAACCGCCATGTAAAACCATCCTTGGGGAGAAAACAGCTTAGAGGAAGTGTGGGCAGAGAAATCCTGTAAGGATTCAAAGAGCAAGAGCAACAGTAGAAGGAACAAAAGATCCTTCTTTATCTGTTTATTGATAGGCTAAATATATTCCTGGCAGATGTACTTGAGAATAAAGTCTGTATTATCTTCCTTGTGACTTCTAGTTTGACCTTAAAAATTGTCTAACCTCCTCTCAGTCTGATACAATTGATTTTTAAAGAACTTAGTTAAGATTTTCCACTGAATAGAAAATGTCAGCAAGTTTCCCTCTTAAAAATGTTGTATCCTTAAAACGCTGTCGGATCACTTCCACTATTTTTTCTTTCCTTTTTGTACATCATGAGGATCCAGATTCTTGAGTGTTAAATCGATACCAAACTTCTTGTCAGTATTAAAGAATAAAGCTCAAATACATTTCTCCTAAATATAAAGGTAATAAACATCGAATTTGTCAATGCTATCCAACTAGAGCAAAAGCAAGAAAGTTTGATCAGTTTGGAAATCTGGTTGACTTGGGTGCACATGGTAATAGATACTCACTTTTTATAAGTTTAAGGGGAAGGGACTTCATGTCTTAATATAATTCTCTAATTGTTGTAAAGAAAAGTACAAGAAAAAGAAAAAAAATCCCTGTAAGAATATTTCTTATTTCTTTGCCAAATACAGTTCTTAAGTACTATGTTTATATAACCATCTGCCATGTTTACTTAGGACAACTCAAAGGCAGAAATCTCTCATTTGTCAAAAGCGTGGCCATTCCCCTAAGCCCATCTATTACATAAATTAATATGGAGTCAATGGAATCTTTCTCCGTAAGTGTTCGTTAACGTAAAAGCAGAGTCTGGCCTAATGAGAAATGGAAGTGCGGGTAACTTTGTCTTCACAATGCTACCTTCCTCCTGCTGCCCTCCATCAGGAATCTAGTGACTGCCGATTGCCAGGTAGTTTTCATTCTACGCTCCACATAGACAACCTTCCTGACCACATCCCTCCCTTTGTTCATTCAACAAATATTTGTCAAGCACCTATCACATCTCATCAGGCAGTCCTCCAAGCCTGGGTTATATCTGGTGTCTGGGTTATATCAGGGAATCAAACAGAGACCTCTGGCCCCATAGAGCTTACATTATCATCAGGGAAACAGGAAATAACAAATATAATACAGGAGTGAATTTTGTAGGATGTCAACATAATATAGCTATGTAAAAAAAAAAAAAAAAAAGTAAAGCTCGGTAAAGAAGATGAGGGAGAGAGGGGTCGGGGTGTAGGGAAAAGATGGTCCTTTCAAGGTGGGCCTCACTGAAGTCCCCCATGAACTAGAAGCTAGCCACGAGGAAGTCTGGAGGAGAGCTCATGGGAGGAAAAGGCCAGGGCCCACAGACCTTACAGTCAGGGTACACGTGATATGTCTGGGGAACCACAGGAAGGCCACTGCAGCTGAAATGGGATGAATGAGGAGAGGACGAGGAGAAGGGGGTAAAGAAAACAGGCTGCGGGAAGAGTGGGGATCGAGGGAGCCCACTGGGAAGCGCTGGCTTTTAATCTATCTTTAATCTCATTCCACAAAGTTCTGTGTTTTGCTAAGGCTCAGAGCTGACTAGTTTGAGGATATATTTAGGTATCCATTTATTTAATCCTCTGTTCATTCATTCAACCAGTATTTATGGAGGGCATAACACTGATATCATGATAGGCAGGGAGGATGGAACAGTAAGCAAAAGCGGTCGTAATCCCTCTCCTCAGGGAGTTTATGACCCAGTGAGGAAGACAGTGATCTGATCATGATGGGAGAAGGGCTGTGAAGCCAATGAGCAGAGGCACACGGTGCCCTCAGAGTCTGGAATGGGAGGCTGTGACTTCGTCAGGAAGGGCAGTGAATGCTGCCCTGAGAAAGCAGCAACTAAGTGGCTTTCGAAAGCTAAGTAGGTGCTACGTAGGCTGCCTAGGGGAGAGTGGTCAGGGGACAGCAAGGGGCGGGCAGTAGCAGGCTGACTGCAGGAGGCAGAAAGAGCTGGTGGGGGGAATGGGGAGGAGTCTGGAGATTGGAGGTAGGAAGGTGAAGGTTGAATTGATGGGGCTCAAAAGCCACAATAAGAAGTTTCTCTTTATCCTAAGCCCATTGGGAAGCTGCAGAAAGATTTTCAGTAAGGCAGAGAGCCAATCAGACTTAAGTTTTAAAGATCATTATTCCATACTGAATGTCTATTATTGAGTTTCTAGGTCTATCCTCTAGATAGCTCGTTGGCATTTTAAATAGACCCTTAGAGAGGTAACCCTGAACCCCAACAGACCTGGGTGGGAATGTTCAGTATTATAACAAGCTGATGAGAAAAGACAAGCTGGGCAGGGAGATTATTGAGCAGCCCATCAATTAAGTCGAGGAACGAAGTCAGATTCCACGTACTAAGCCTGTAAAATATGGCCCTCATTAAACTATTAAGATGTCAATGAAGAACAAAATATTGTTTTAGTGTGAATACTAAATCCCTTTCATTTCTTTGATAAGCATTTTGAGGCCTCGTGATATTAAGTGACTTTCCCAAGGTCACAGAGAAATTTTATAACAGTTCATCCAGCACAAATTGCTTTCAAAAAAGTGAAATGGGCAAATTAATTTAAGACTCAGACTGGAAGGTGTGGACATATCAATGAGGCCTCATTCTTTTGTTCTCACTTCTAAAGCATTCTGGGACACTTATGTCCATGCAGCCTTCACATCCTGCTGTCCCCTGGGCACAGTTCATAAATCTCAGTCAGCAGTCTTGTCTGCAGTGTCTTTCTCACAGTTGTGTATTGAGTCTTCTCAAATTAGGATCAGAGGGGAAGCTGTCTGGTGTGGACTTTCCTTCATCTTTGCCACTATCCACCACCTCACCGCCCACCATCATGGCCACGGCCACACACAATTCAGTCAACAAATATTTGTTGGGCATCAACTGTACACTAGGCAGATACAAAGATACAAAGATTTTTAAAAATTAAATTGCTATTCTCCAAAAAGTCAGTGTAGTGAGAGCAACTGGTGAGTAAATGCATGGTTAGAGCCAGGTCACAGCTTTTCTTTGCTTATATCACACCTAACTCTGCCGTGGAAGAGGCTGCACAGAAATGACCAATGTGACTAGTTCTGATGGGCTTGGAAGAGTTTTCCAGGCAGGCAGGGAAGAAGGGTACTTCGGGCAAAGAGAACTGCATGAATAAACAGCTACTTCAAACGGTGTGGACAGCTACAGCATGGGGTGGGTATGGAGAAGTAAGTCATGATTAGACCACAGAAGGAACCAGGACACAGATCCCAGAGGAAGCTGTAGACTGAAATAAGGATTTAGAATGTTCTCCTTAGAGCAATAGGGAAACTGTAAAGGTTTTTTTTTTTTTAAACAGATATAAGATGTAAGGTAAGATACAGGGAAACTGATAAGATTTGCCTCTTTGATACAATTAATAAATATTTTATTCCTGGCTTAGTTATATGCTTTACATATTTCTGGGAAATACATTCACTGAGTTTGACAACTAGATTGGCATTCATTCTGAATTGTCATGGTCCTTAAATATTAAAACAGCCATCATTTTACTTATACTGACCCACACTAGATCACATAGAATGTTCTTCATACAGTAAGTTGAAATTAGCCCCTGAGGTTACATTATTTCCTCAGAGTATCAGACAGTATTCACATAATCTGAAAGAGTTGCGTCCAATTCCTTTCCAGGGAAGAATTTGCTGACCATGAAAAAAAGATGTCAATTAGCCAAAATATCATGGTGTATCTGGTTAGGGTATGGTGGTAAAGAGTGCATATGTTTAGACTCTTTTAAAAAGTGATAACATTTAAGTCTTTTTTTTAGAGGAATGCCCTGATAAGCAATAGTAAGCCTTAGACAAAATAGCGTTGAATAGATAGACCTCCCAACTCATTAGAATCAGAATGATTTATGAATCAAAAACTTGCTGCCTAGAAAAGAATTGACAGTTAGAGCTCACCTTTGAGAAAAAAGGATTCTCAAATAATTTCAAATGCAGTAGGTAAAATACCAATAATATACGCTGAAGCATTCAGGGAGTGGCATTTTAAATAAATATTTTAAGGTATTTTTTAAATGAAAGAATAGTTATTGAATATTTATTGAACACATAATACTCATAAATTTTTCAATTATTGTCATGATTCTCAAAAGTGTGTGTATGTGCATTAGAGTTTCGCTATAGTACTATAATATACCTCTTCTGAGGTTCTCATTATCTCCTTGATAATTCCAAGGGATTTGGTATGGCTTATGTAATTTTCTTCAACTTATTTTTAGTCTAAAGTAACATTGCCTCTACCAAAGTGAGTAAAGTACTGAATTTCCCCAGACATGACAACAAATATACCCTCATTTACATCTTTCGATGATATTCAAAACTTAGTTAATATCAAACATTAACCAGAGAGGTTTTCTCTTCTGTCCGATGTAATCAAAACACAAGAGAAAGCACTTAATGTTAAAGTATATTATATTTCACTGTGTTTTTCCCAGATTAAATTTGTAAATTAAGCTTTTTGAAGTAACATGAATAGAGAATTTGATTGAATATTTGCCACTTATATAGAACAATAGTCTCTTATTTGAGATTTGTGACATTAAAACACTGTTGAAAATTGGTATTTTATACCTGCACACACATAGTATGATTACAATGAGATGATACAGATGCCACAAAATTAATTTTATGTCTTAATGCCTTAATGCCCACACCTTACCTCTTTCACTCTTGACTTTTCCACCCTTACATTGTTTTGTGCTTGTGATTAATTAAAAGTAGTCTTTAGAAACCAATATTATTTGAAGGCTGAGCTATATATAAGATTCTTCAAAGGATATGTTAAAATCTACCTCTGGACTGAGCAAAACAAGGATTTTTTTCCCTTAGATTACATGGAGTTGACACACCTCAAATTAATGTTACTCAGCTGTGTTTTGCTAGAATGCCATCTGCCTATACTGAAGCACCCAAAATGAAACATTTCAGTGAAACCCATCATTGTTCATATAGGACTTTATCATGTGATTAACACAGTGTCTCCTCAGTGAAGGCACATCTGGTGTCAACATAAACAGTAGTTGAACTTCCTTAGAGTTCCCAGAATATTTTTTCTCCATTATATATCTTGTAAATTGTGTAACTGAACAAATTTTATTTTTTCCCCATTATAAAACCTGGAGCCAGGTTTGAAACCTAAATTCTTCCATCTTATTATTTTTTTTAATTTGTTGCACAAGTCTATGCATTTTAACACATGTGTAGATTTGTGAGAACACCACCACAATCAGGATACAAAACGATTACATCTTTTCTTAACTAAACACTGGCAACCTCTGCTGTTTTCCACCACTATATTTGTTTTTTCTAGACTGTCATATAAATGGACTCAGGCAGTATGTAACCCCTTGAGACTGGCTTCTCTCACTCAACACAGAATCATTTGTAAGAGTCACCTAAGTTATTGCATATGTCCGAATCTCATTTCTTTTCATTGTTCAGTAGTATTCCACGGTGGTATACCAGTTTGTACACTCACCTATCAGAAGGCTTTGGATGGTTTTTCGTTTGGGACACTAACATACAGAACTGCTATCAACTTTCAGGTAGAGGCATTTGTGTCAACACAAGGCTTAATTTCTATAGATATCAGGCGTGATATCGCTGATTCATATGGTAGGTGTATTTTTAACTTAAGAAAACTGCCATCCTGTTTTCCAGAGTGGATGTGCCATTTTGCATTCCCACCAGCAATGTGTGAGGGGTCTAACTGCCTCACAGCCTCATCAGCACTTGGTATGTCAGTATTTTTATTTAAGCCATTTAAATAAAAGTGTGGTATTATCTCACTGAGGTCTGAATCTGAATTTCCCTAAAGGCTAAGAATATTGTACATCTTTTCATGTACTTGTTTCTTTGGTCATCTGAATTCTATTACATGCCCACTTTTGCTTTTCCTTCTTTTATGTGGCTTCTTTTAAATTTATATCATGCTGCTTTTCTTCTCTTATTGAAGACACATAAAACATTTCTGGAATAAGTGTGGGTATGAATGCGTAAGTTAAATTAAATACAAGATAAAGTCACATAAATGTAGCATTCCAACAAATTCCAATTTTAGTTTTTTATTATTTTAGTCTTATCCTGGATATGTTCTGTGGTCTTTGAAAGGTATAAAGCATGGTATTTCTCTTCTTATTTCAAAGTCTGTTATTTTCTAAGCTCTGGAATAAAATCTAGAAGGAAAAAACTAGTATATCATTGAAAGCAGACAAAATAATACTTTCAACAAAGAACCCCATGGAATTGTGTTTTTGAAATGTTATTCCATTGTCTTTGTGTGTATTCGGCTTTGCCAGTTGCATTCTGCAATTCCTGTTCTCTGCCAGCTCTGGAGAGATGTAGAGCCAAATAACTGTGGGGTTTTTGATCTGGTTGTCACCAAAAAGTTTGACAAAAGTCCCTTAAGCATTAGAACTATTAAAAACAAAAACATTTACAGCAGAATCCAAAAAAAACTTCATGTTTAACTGAATCGGTTCTGCATTAAACCCATGGTTTCAACCAGGCTCATTAAAAGCACAAATCTTGTTGCAAACCCAAGATTATTTTAAATGACGTGACTCATGCTCTGGATAGCTGCCATAAAAGTTTTGGTAAAATATGACAGTTTCAATTAACTTTACATTTGAAATTGTGCATGTAAAATGCTCAGCTGAAAGCAAAACTCAAATACTACATCACATAAACAAAAACGCCCCTGTCACCTTTCCCTGAAGAAGTTAGGGCAAATGCTCTGCCAGCTCGTAACGGGAGATCACTGTGCTTGGAGCACTTCGAATGAAATGCTTGCCTGCTAAGTCTATGAACCTAAGCTCCTAAAATCAAGAGGAATTAGTAAAGGCTTCAGAGTGGTCTGTGTGTATTTTTTTAAGCTTCTCCAGGGGATTAGGACTATCTGGTTTTGGAGGAAGGAGTGACTTTCTGATCCTATTGGTCTTCTCTCCAAAATGGTTAAAGAAGGTTTACCTCGAATTCAGTCTGTGGTTTAGCAGAATTTATCTCCTTAAAAGCAAGGAGATTTTACATCTCCTCCACCTGGTTGCTGGACTTCTTTAGTAAAGAAGGAAGGGAGTTTAGGACAGTGGAAGGAAAAGAAAGAAAGAGAGAAAGGAAAAAAGGAAGAGAGGAAGGAAGAGAGGAAGGAAGGAAGGATGGAAGGAAGGAAGGAAGAGGGAGGGAGAGAGGGAGGAAAGAGGTTTCTGCAACACAATAAAGGCTCAATATGTATTTGTGGAGTGAATGAATATAAATTACTTAAAAGAAGATATCACAGTGGGAATGGATTTAGTTAATGCATAAATGATGCATTTTCTTCTAGATAAGGTGTGAATGGTAGCAGAGAATACGTAGATAGGGAAAAGCTTGTTCCTGAATGTAAGGGAAGGGTCCTGGAAAAGGGCACAGAAGATGTCAAGTAGTTTTCTAAAGTGGACGCTAAAGATGCAAGTAGTTCGCATGATTTTGCCTAGAGCTGGCCAAGTCTAAATTTATCTTATCAACAATTAATTGTTGGATGTGGTATAGCATATTCATAAGCCAGGTTCCAAGGGCAGACTTCCTGGGTTGAAATTCTGTCATCAATTACTGACAATCTGTCCTTAATTTTTATCATCTCTGTGCCTCAGTTTCTTCATCTGTTCAATGAATATAATAGTGGAACCTATCTCATAGTGTTGCTATGAGTATTAAGAGTTAATACTTAGTTCAGTAAGCACAGTGAAGCCTTAATGTGTTGGCTCTTAATCAGTTAAACTAAATGATGTAAGGTATATCAACCTATTGTCCACAAAGAAAGAGTGGGGTTATCCTCTTTGTGATTATGGGCCCTCAAAAGGTTGAACTGATTATATTAATAGAAATATTTCCACTGTCCTTATTTAATTGGTTTTCTGAGAAAGTTAGCCTCCTATCAGTTTAAGCACTTTTTCTTTTGTTAGACAAAGGCTTCCCAAGACAAGTTAAATATAAGATCCTAGAACTGCAGGCCTGAGAAATACACAAGGAGAGAAATTATTCTTAAGGTATCAAGAGAGGCAATCCTCACAGCCCCTGTTGGTGACCTGCAGCTCATTGAATAAAGCCAACTACCAAGCATAGGAGTAAGCAACTTGCTGCGTCTCAAGTCTGGAACACAACTGCCAATTATTTATTGCCCGTGGTGCCTCATGGCAGACTAGGAAGACAACCGTTTTCTCTCAGCAAAGTTATATTGATTGCATTCTGGAAAAAAAAATAGCATGCTGTTTGAGTTGAAATTTGGCCATAATATCTAAAGTTAATGTTCTTAAGGCTGTAAAAATTATTGGTGATGATAAGAAAACAAGACCATATTTTTATATTTTAATTTAAATCCAAAGAGAGAAAACCCCAGCAGAGTTGGCAGGAAAAGCAATTGGAAAGGATTCAATTCTCCCAAATATTCGTCAATATAGAAATGGTTTTGAACGCAAGTGATGAGGAAATCCCGCAGACTGAGTTGGCATGGATTAAAGAAATAACATAAAAAGTTGAGGCGGTTTAGTCCATGCTGAACGGGAGGGATTGAACTGCCCTAAAAGGACTGTTTTACCTAGAACACTAAATTCCTAATTTATTACTTCTAACAAATTTTCAATATTAATCTGTTTATTTTTTTTAACAAGGTCATTCACAAATCACTCAACAGCTAATACCAAGTGCAAAAGACAAAATGGCCCACTGACGGCTACAAGAGCTTTCAAAAATACCTCTGGGTCTACAGTGATCATCGGTACAGCAAACTTCCATTTCTTTAGGGAATTGCTTAACCACAGACTTTCTCTGGAACCAATCTCATAATGCAGCATCCCTTTGGATCTTCAGTAACCTCATTAATGGCTGCCCTGTGCTCCCTGTCTACTTTTAATTTCTCCTAGTAATAGAAAATACTTCATAATGGAAGATTTAATTAACTGAGTTTCCAAAAAGCTATTTACAGTGAACTGGGAACATTAGCTTTAACTTTTATTGTTCAAGAATGAAGATACCCTTTTTACAACAGATTAAATGCAGCAGGAAAACAACATTTTAACCACACTAAAGCATGGGAACCCAATGGCAAAAGTCAATTGAGCTGCTGAGAAGACAAAGGCTATGACAGTCTGATCTGAGGAGAGAGGCCTTGCTTGAAGCTTCTAGTCCTTTCCTTAACTTTCCTTGATTGACCATCAACAGGGATCATTCATATCTATAGGCGCTCTAACCTGGATGAGGGTCCACCTTCCACAGCCCGAAGGAGAGCATTATAGTAAGGTGTGCAAGATGAAGTGTCCCTTCTTCCCTCCAACCGGAACAATTGAATCTTGCATATTTTTCAGAAAATATATAAGAAGTTTTTCTAGAGCTATTAGAAACAAGCTAGGTCCTGTTTTCAAGAAATAACAAAATTGGGCCACATTAAAGAGGGAGAAGAAAAATCAGTGTGACTTTGACAAAACAGAGAGGTCTTGAGATCGATCAGCTAAATACTTGTGCAAAAATATTTTTCCACAACATTTATTAATTTACAACATTTGAGCTTGTCCTGAATAAGCTTATTATATGCAAAATTTGGTTGGCTGTTGTTTACCTGACAAACTGATAGAGCAGCTTTGAGTTGTCCCGGCTGAACACAGACACATCTACTTGGGGCATGCATATCCTTTGTTTAAAATGCGTCTTTACAAACCTTATAGAAACTAGCTGCTGAGTATTACACACCAGCCATTTTTCAAAGTGAGTATCTTTCACACTTTTATCTCTTTCTCTCATTTACCTAATGAAATTAGACCCCAATATAGACTAATACCTTGTGAATTGCATTTCTTAGATCACAGTCAATTTGAGTTATAGAGGCAAATGCAAGCAGAGCACTAAATGCCATGTGAAAAAGCAGAAAGGTAGCTTAAAGGTTTATAGCACCGAGTTAGCGTTTTATCCATGAAAGACCTGGGTTCAATTCTTTGCTTGCAGCTTGAGTAAAACTGACATTTGCGGCTATATCACGACTTGCGTCACAAAAGACATATTGTGGGTTTGCTCCAAACGTGGAGGCTGAACAAAGAATGGCAGCTACATATTGCAAATTTCTGTAAAAGTGGAAATCGTGAGTGTGGATCTGTTTCTGACCCCACTATGCACAGACTAGAAACAGAGACTTATTTGTAAGAGCTCTAAAATTTACTCTTCAGTAAAAGCAGGATAATTTTCATCTATATTATCCAAAAAAGACTTGAGAACCAGGCTTCAAAGACAAAAACAAACCCCAAATTTTTTTATTTGGAAAGGTTTAAATATTGTAGCTTTTATTGTGGTTGGATCTCTGAAGCAACTGATTTAAGAGTTAACTTTTGTAGGCGTTTACTGCTCCCCCAAATAATTCATTACCAGTGGTTATTCTGCCTTCGCAATTAATCAGGTTTGAAAGTGCTTTATTTGGTGCATTTGTATTGTTTAAATAAATCTGGAAACACTAACCCTGTCACGTTCAGGGGTCGAGTGTGGGAATGAATCTCTAGACACAGAGGGTAAAATGCTTCAAGGCGTATCCCTAAGAGATTTCCAGCTGGACAATCAGAATTTATTTTCCAAGAGGAGGGTGTCCGCATGCATGGGAGCTCTATGGTGTGTTTTAAGGTCTCCTTAACCTGTCTCGGCAAATTGCATAAATCACAGCAATAAAGTCTTCCTATTCAGCATGTTAGGGCTAGGGAAAGCTGACCAGCTTTTGACCTCTTATTCTGGGCCCCAACTGACCCTAACTTAGAAGTTCAAGCGGTCAATTGCAGGTCACTGAGGGCAGTCTCAGAGTCTCTTTAATTCCACTTGGGCTGCAAGGTTAAATTTAGGCAGCACAGGTATTTTCCTAGGTTTTCGGGATGTGCTGCTTGTGGAACCCACACCTTAGATGACCAAAGGAGGGGCAGGGGGCAGGGAGAAGAGAAAGAAAAAACCAACTTTAAGTCGGTGTCCTCCTAACCAGCCCCGCTTTAGTATACACCAAGTTGGTCGTTTATCAGTATAATGGATCTACAGACAGCCTTAAACAATTGTCAAACATTCTTTTAAAAGCCATTAGTTTTTCAACTAATACATATCTGTTTTGTGCATTTGTTGAACCCTTCACTTGTCACTGGGAACGGCCTGTTAAACTGAGCAGAGGCCTGATCAGTTTTCAGTGAGCACTGAGCCTCAGGGTTCACCTGGGTCAGCCACAAGATTTATGAGGCCCAGTGCCAGGATCTGATTGGGACTGTTAGTGCTAAAGAAAGCTGACACTTCCTCCCCTTCCCTCCTCCTCGAGCTCGACACACAAAGTCCAGTGACTTAACTTGTACATTCCCACTGGCTGCCTAAGAGGCAGCAAAATTGATGACCTGTACAGACACCAAAGTGGACATCAATAAAAAAAGATGGATGTGAACGGGTGGAGTGACATGCCTCATTGCTGAAGGGACTGGGGAGGGGAGAGAAAAGGTTAAAAAAACACTGGAAAGTTATTTATATAAGCTTCAAGGACAAGGATTTTGTCACTACTTGCCTAAGGATTTGCTCTTAAAAATATTCTTTCCTCTGGCTTCCATTCTTCCCCAGTTGGCAAAAGGCCTGGGGACCTCTGGTAGTTACTAGATATTTTTATTTGCTGGTTTAAGTGAAGAAAATTTTCTTAATCATTTTTGATCACCAAAGAGTGAGACCATGATATGGACTGAAAACTGTTGAAATACATGCAAGAAAAATCTCAGGTAACATTTTTCAAAGGGGCCATGATTGATTGAGCATTACCATTGTGCTTCTTAATTAACAGGGTGGTTAAAAATGGAGCAGATCACAGTTTCTACAAACTGGTGGATGTAAATGCTCTGAAATAATGTGCTCGTTCTGAAGCATCTCCCAAGGAACTGTCCCGAAACACTGTGAATTATATTCTTGAAGTTGGAACGCATGGAAGAGCTTACAAATGGGAGATAAATAAAAGTAACTGGTTTAGACACTAGTGTACTGGGTGTGTTTTCTACTTTAAAGCTGCTTGTGAGAAAAGATATTTGGTAGCTTAGCTAACATTCCAAAATAGATCCCAAAGAAGACAGGTAAAACGAATAAAAGAATAATTGTCAATGATTCTTCTCTTTCATTCTTGATGTGTTCATCTACCCTCTGGGATGTTTTCTGCATGCTTCTCTATGATGTAAATGAGATCCAGATCTAGAATGGGATCAGCGAGGTTGGGAATAATTATGTACTCAGCCATCTCAGAAGAAATGGCAGACTCCCTAGGTCACAACATTTACAAGTGATTGTTCCATACTAACTCTGCCTTGGTTTTTGATGTTTTCTTCAGTAAACATGGTCTGATGCTCTACTATCTTACAGCAGAAGAACACTGTAAAAAAATATGAAATTTATTTTTAATAATTTCAGGTACTCCAGATGGTAATAATGTATGTTATGTTGAGATAAAACCTTAGTAGGTCTAAAATCAAGACAATAAGAATTAATGCTGTCATGCTGTTTCTTTTGTGTTCATAGACTGAATCTGACATCTCCAGGAAGTTTGAAGTTCTTATCATTTCAGCTATGTTAAGATGGGTAAATTTCACAGTCCACGTTCTAATGTCTCTCATTGATCCTACTGATGGCAGAATAGGTTTTGCACTAATATCACAACAGAATTTGTGACAAGGTGGAGGGAGGGAGTCCTTATCTCTAGAGACTTTGATTCCTAGCTCAGAATAGCCATCCCATCTAGAATCAAAAACCCTAAGTAAAGGTGCCTATGAAATCCACACTCTCTTCTGCCCTGTTCCTGATCCAATCTACCTCAACTCTTGAGCATGAAGGTTTACTGTTAGGATAGAGAGATATCAGCCAAGTTGGGTTAGTCACCATTTCCATTCTAAAACAGCATATGGTACACCATCACAAATCTGTCAGAGGAGGCTTCCCCTCACTTTACTGCTTTGTTTGATACCATCTTAATCTTAGAAGTGGCACTAAACCAATCTCTCCAGTTTCCCTAAGTAAGATGTCCCGTCTTTGCCCTTGGGATTCTCACAGGCTCCTTACATACCACTGACTTTTCTCCAGGCTCAACAAACTATCCCTTATTTCTATAAAGAGAGCAAAGTCCCCACAGGGACTTCAACGAGATTAGAAGGAAGGATTTGCATAGGCAGTCTCAGACTCAACATAGGAACTAAAGTAACTGCAAGCAGGAAAATGATACGAGTTTGTAAAACCCCTGACCAACAGCATGTTAAAAAAGGGTTCTAAGAGTTCAAGTGTGAGCTATTTATTTGTATTTCTTTTAACATCTAATATATTTTGTTTCTTATTATTACCTTAGTAATAAACTGCTTTGCTTTTCTTCTTCTTTATAATGAAGACTTTATAATGAAGCACTAGGATAGTGCTTGGCATCAAGTGGGTATTTAATACATTTTAACTGACTTACCTAGCTCCCTCTGGTCCTTGCAGCTGGGCCATCATCCCCCTGGGGTATTGACTTTCAGGGAAGCTTAGTCAAAATATACAGCTCATTTTGACTGCAGTTTCAAAGTCAATACAGAAGTCCCAGGTAACAACCCTCATTTTCTCTAAGAAAGTCTCTGAAATATCTATCTTAGATACCAATGCCTGTTCATTTTCAATCAGATGCACAAGTATCATTGGAGACTTTGTCAATAGATGGTTAAGAAATTGTGGTTACATTCTCTGGGCCTATCACTATCCATAAGGTCATTCCAAAAGGCTGACTAAAGATCTAAGAATGATACTTCCAAGGGGTTCAGTGTCATCCTGTCTGGGAGAGGATTTGAGTTCCTAGAGCGTTAAATGTAACTCTCGTTCTTCAAGGACTAACTCTGGATCTACTACCTGCCAGGACACTTTTGATCTTCTCTTCCTAATAAACTGACAACATGGGTTTCCTTTCACCATCAGGCAACAATATTTGAAAATTTCTTTAGGCTGCACAGGACTGAAGTCTAGTGTGCTCTTTTCTGGGTAGTCAGACACACATCTTCTCTGGGACCCCTTCACTGAAAAAGTCCCAAGGAGACATCTTTCAGATTTATCAGAGTAGAATGAAAAAATTCTTAAATTGTTAATTCAGAGTCTTTAGTATATGAGAAGATTCTCAGACCATTAGGACTCAAGGGACCATGGATTTTAAGGGAAAGTACCTTCTTCTAGCCTCACAAGATTCTGGGAACATTTCAGGATTTCTCTAGCTTAGGGCAAATAATTGATTCTGTCTCAATCTAGAAGACACAGCTTAACAAAGTCTCCTTGGTGTCTTTTTATACAATATAAAATTTTCCTAGAATTTAAAATTATATTGTTAACCTAAAAATCATGCATTTTACCAAAGAATGAATGTACCCAGAATATATAACAAAGGTTAAAAACAACTTCAGAGATAAACACAAAAGTCTGCCAACTCTCAGATTGTTTCTACTACTAGTAGTTCTCTCCCTTTGAGAGAGAGAATCATGATAAAATGAATCAAATTATACCCCTTTCTCCTTTGATGATATTTAATGTTCTTTTTCAGTTTAAAAAATTAAATATAAGGACAATCATGTTTAAAACATTTTTTTTAAAAAAGTACTAAGAATTAAATTAGAGAACCAATCATTGTTGGTAGTTGAGTGGAATCACAACCAAGTAAATTCTTTTGAAATCATTCATCAGTGCAGATGTCTCAATCGAAAGGTTGAGTTATGAAGTAATATCTCCACCAAAATCTCTATTTTATATGTAAGTATATAGCCATCTACTTCGTTTCTTCCTTTCGAAGACAAATCACAAAAGTACCAGATACCAGCATCAACACAATATCAGATGTTCTATGCAGGTGTCGCCCCATAAGGTCAAAGTGTTCCAGACATCTTAATAATTTAATATATACACTGCACCACCCAGAAGTTCTCTCAGAATTAAAAAAGGAAAAAATCTACTGTCAAGCTGTTTTATTCAGAAAATACGCTGTTGTCAGTCTTAGGCCATTGACAAATAAAGCAGTGTCAGGACGGACAGCAGAGACTGCTCTTGAAGATTTCTACATTTTAAATATTTGTTTACTCCTAGAAGGCAAACTTACACTAAATATCTGCTCAGTTTCTAGTGAATAGGCGTCCCTGGCAAGTCAGAACACGTCACAGGGACCGTGGGTCTAACCCTGAACAGCGAAGGACCGTTTACCGTGCTCCCACAGCAAGAAAGTCTTTGCCACAATGAATAAAATTTTTATTTCCACTCAAAACATGTCTCAATAAAATAAGCATTTGCTTTTGAAATTTCTTCTTAAGTTATTTGAATTCTACCAAATAAAATATTTGGCAAAATTACTCTTTTATAAAAAAAATATTTTCCAAAGCAGTTGCAATTGAAGATAGTCCATCTCCTTCTTAAATGGAATAGAATCTCAGTTATTTTAAAAGATAAACAACTATTGTTTGTTATCATCATCATCATTATTATTGTTTTTGTAGTAAGGAAAAGGAAAAGGAGACGGGTGAAGCCGAAGAGGAAGAAGGGAGAAAAGGTGTCTTTCATTTTTGCCCAAAATTATAAGTGCTTTTCATCATTAGTTTCATTGAAATATGCATCTTACCTCTTCGTGGGACTCTAACTAGTTCGTTGAAACCATCTGTTAAAAATTTTGGACAAATAGTAGAACCAAAGTGAAAAGGGGCAGTTATGTGGTTAATTTAATTAAATGGCTACCTGCATTGACCCAGTAAAGAGATGCATACATAATTAGGAAAACAGAGTGCCCCCCTCAGTTCACATAATCCATGCAACCATCCTGCCTAAATTTAATATTCAGCCGTTCATAATCATTAAGACCTCTGGTGGTTAAACAGCCTTCTTTGCCATGCTGGCATCCAATTTGTGTTTTTCCCCCAGACATAGTCAACAGAAATCTCCATAGCACAGAAATCTCTCTGTTTTAAAAAATTACTTTGTACTACTTATTCTATTCTGCCGTAATAAAAAAATAAAATAAAATCTATATTGCAAACTGTGGGTAATACTTTGCATTGTCTATTCCCTGGATAACTTTTTAAACTATGTTGTGGCTCCCAATTGTGCTGATACTCATTCAACAAACAAAACTTACACCTCAATAAACAGCAAGCCTGCATGTTAGATGAGAAAAGGATCTGCAGTAGAAAGTATAGTTTCTAAAAAAACAGAAGAAAGAAAAAGCCTGCAGTGCAAATTGGAGACTGTGATTTTGCCCCCTATTCCAGAAGATTGCTTCTGTCACCAAGTTTTCTCTCATTTCCATGAATTGTTTTTTTCTATTAAGATCTGCTGAGGAAATAAAAGCAAAGGGTACATCTTGCTGGAGATGACAGATGGCTCTTCTTTAATGACATGAGAGAAAAGTGGCATCCCAAATTTTACTTTCATGGAACACAGAAGGAAAATGCTAAGCAATGCTATAGATTCTATCTAACATGCCCATTTTGCTTATTCACGGAAATATTCTCATTTTACAATTATGATTATTGATACATTTCTAAGGAGCATGTCCATTAATCTGGAAAAGATTAAGCCAATGCAAACCCAAGTTCTTTTCTCCTCTCTAAATTATTATTAAAGGTGAATATCCCTACAATGAAGCTTCTGGGCTGTAAAAGGAGAAATTTGCAACTCAATGGACTAGTTGTAGTATATAAGGGAGTTTTCTTCTGCCAAAGCTATCTTCCATTAAAAATAAAGACCCCTCAGTTTTCTACTTTATGGCAGGTATTCTACGATCTATTTCTCATGTAAACTAAACAGTATATTTACCTCAGTAAAGTTATAGATTAAAAACAACAAAAAAACCCCAAAAAAACCGTTCACCCCTTCTACAGATAATAATATCACTTTTTTTTTAATGATACACATTTACTGCCAAAAAAAAAAAAAAAGAATCACCAGAAAGTCCAATATTAGTCCAATATTAGCCACAATCAAAATTCTGGTGTACATTCTTTCAGATAGAATTTACATATACATGAAAAAAATGCACACATACCTATGAAAGAATTCATTGTTTTATATAAATACACTTATGTTATTCTACAAGCTATTTTTAAACTCAGTAATATATCAAGGACATAGTTCCATGCCAATATAGATCTGTGACATCATTTAAAATAAATACATAGTAGTCCATTTGGTATACATATAAGATAATTTACTTCATCATCTCCCTATTGATGAATTTTTAAGTTGTTTCAAAATTTTGATATCATTTACAGTGCCGTGAAAAATATTCTTTAGTTCACATTTCTTTTGGTACAACTTTTTAGGGTATATTCCCAAAAGAAGAGAGATACATACATTTTAAACATTTTGTTATAGATTACCAAACTTTCTCGCTTTTTGCCACTCAGGCTAAAAAAACAATAGCTTTGTTTGTTTTCACTTCTGTATCTTTGATACTAGATAGACATTTCTATTTCTTCTTTTGTGAACTTTGCTATTGTGATGTTCATATTCTTCCTAATTAACTTTCCAAAAATTTTTTTAGTATGTCAAAGCATTTAACCAATCACTTGTCACATGTATGATGATTATTTTTCCTAGATTGTCATTTATCTCTTCATCCTATTTTCGATGAGTTTTGGTCATTAGATGTTTTTGGTTGTTAAGCAATCAGATATTCTTTTATGGTTTCTGGTCCACTTGACATGTCTCAAAGGTATCCACATATTTGTCCTAAAATTTTGTAATTTTCTATTTAAATTAGAGTCCATGTAGCATAAGTCCATGTTTATATAAGAAGCTTCATTGCCACAAAAATCACATACTTGGTAAGTATTTTACTTGTCTTTAGAGTAGATGGCACTATTCCAATTTAAGAAATATTTTTAATTATTGTGACCATATTTGTTTGAATATATTTTAGACAAGTTTTTTTTTCCTTAAAAATGTTATTTTATGCCTTTGAAAACTCATATTCTGCTTTTCATTTTATGTCCTACATAATATATTCAGCGTTAGGCCCTTAATTGTACATTGTACAGCTCAAATAGCAAGGTGGCCAAGTTTTGTTTAAGATAAGAAAGAACCCTCAGATTCCATTTCTTCATATGCTATTATATACAATTTTCTTCCTCAAATAACTCCAAAAAAAGTATCTTCTTTGATACGTATTATCTCTTTATCCTTCTCATATTTAATATAAAATTTAAGATTTTACAATCCTAAAACAATTTAAAATGTGTAATTATTACCTTCTTCCTAGACTTCACAGAAATCACAAGATCATGGAATCAGTCAAAATCATTTAAAAAATCCTCTTAAATGATTTTCAGTCATAAGAACTCAATAGCCCAAATTATATTTTCTTATCCTATTGAACCTGTAAACTTTTTTACATTACTTGAAAAGCTTAGTGTTATATTTTAAATTGATCTAACTCTCTGTAGCCTGTTTCATCTGAGACAAAGACCAGGAGCCTCTCTTTTCCTGTGTCTTTAAACTAGTACATAACTTCTGTTTAAGGGCCTAGTGACAACTGTAATGGATAATTTACAACCTACAGGGCTTCTGGATTAAATAACAGAGGTTCTGTAAACCAACAGGCTTCAGACTTCGGTGAAAGCACCAGTAATTTGTTTATTGCCCCTTCTCAGTTCCTCAATTACAACTGATCTCTGCTAAACAGTCTAGTGCTGCTAATTGTTTGGAAAGGGGGAAAATAACTTAATCTTTATAGGCATCTCTTAGCCTAATATTGGTCCTTCCAATTCAGTGCCATAATCACACCTACACTCAGATAAATGGAATCCATACACGTAACTGCAGCCAAGAACTTCTGAAATTAATTTATAAATACCCAAAATTGAAGGAGCTGTGTTTGGAACAGAAGCAATAGGGACTGATTGTATTTGTTACTGAGCCAATGACAGACAAACAAGAGCACTTGATTAGAGCTCTTGTCCCGCCAGATCACTTTTTTGAATTCTACTGATAGCAGTTTAATCAGGACCTAATCTCCTTATCTTGGCTGGGGTGTTGACCAATGTTCAGTGCTTTAACACAATACAGAACCCCTGCAGGCACTTCCACTTCAAAGCCTCAAGTGCAGTGGTTAGGTGTCTCCTAGTCTTATTTTTTTTCCTTTAATAGTGTTGAAAAGAAATACTTATCATCAACTCAGCATGCTCTAATTTAGTCTGTTTAACTTCTGAATTGTTTTAGAAAGAAGTTTGACTGATTTATACTAATTCTTCATTTTCTTGACCCACCATGTTCGAAATTGAAAAACACTATACACATACAAGTGTGTAAAGCATGCCCTAATTTACACTGTTTAACTTTTCAATTATTTATTTTAGATTTGACTAATTTATTCTAAATCTTTTTCTTGACCTAACATTGTCAATATTATATATATATCCACACATACATATATATGTTTGTACAGTATGTGCTTTAAATCTAGCTTCTTACTTCAGTTACAGTATGTCACTTGAATGTCCAGTTGAACAAGTAGTACATTAAAACACAAAGCAAAATCATCCTTCAAATCTTTTCAACATTATGCATTATGAGTAAAGTTCAATGACAATTCAGTATTTCACTTTTTCACATTAAAGTTGGTCCTTTAATCCTTACTTCAGTCTACAGAGAAAGAGTAGGTATGTTTACTGTCCATTTGCTATAAGTTAAAACTGTTTTTTTCAGAGAAATGCAAATCAAAACTACAATGAGGTATTACCTCACACCAGTCAGAATGGCCAACATTCAAAAGTCCACAAATGACAAATACTGTAGAGGCTGTGGAGAAAAGGGAACCCTCCTACACTGCTGGTGGGAATGCAGTTTGGTGCAGCCACTATGGAAAACAGTATGGAGATTCCTCAAAAGACTAGGAATAGACTTACCATAAGACCCAGGAATCCTGCTCCTGGGCATATATCCAGAAGGAACCCTACTTCAGAATGACACTTGCACCCCAGTGTTCATAGCAGCACTATTTACAATAGCCAAGAAACAGCCTAAATGTCCATGAACAGATGACTGGATAAAGAAGAGGTGGTATATTTATACAATGGAATACTACTCAGCCATAAAAACTGACAACATAACGCCATGGATGCTCCTGGAGAATGTCATTCTAAGTGAAGTAAGCCAGAAAGAGAAAGAAAAATACCATATGAGATTGCTCATATGTGGAATCTAAAAAACAAACAAAGCATAAATACAAAACAGAAATAGACCCATAGACATAGAATACAAACTTGTGGTTGCGAAGAGGATGGAGGGTGGAAAGGGATAGACAGGATTTCAAAATTGTAGAGTAGATAAACAAGATTATACTGTATATAGCACAGGGAAATATACACAAGATCTTATGGTAGCTCACAGAGAAAAAAAATGTGACAATGAATATATATATATGTTCATGTATAACTGAAAAATTGTGCTCTACACTGGAATTTGACACAACATTGTAAAATGATTATAAATCAATAAAAAATGTTAAAAAAAAAAAAAAAAACCTTTTTTTCACTATAAGTTATCCTTAAAGGACTACCTACCTATAATTTTTTTTGCCAAAATCTATTTGTCATGTGAATTGTTTTCATGTCTCCTAACTAAAGTTACTTTAAAATTTTTTAAGTAAAATTGATTAAATCAATAACCAAAATAATTATAACTACCTAAATGAGACATTGCATATCTAGAAATGAGGAGTTTTACATTTGGTGCTTAATATACTCTATTAAATATTTTAATTATTTCAAATGTTCAATAGTCTACTTAATTTTTGTGGCAGCATATATCCAAAATAATGCACAATACCTCTATTTTGTCTAATGTACTTCAACTGGAAGATACTAATCTCAGAGATGAAAGATATTTTACTATTTGGAAAGATCAGTAAACTCAAATGTTCACTCAGTTCAAGTTAATCCTTCATAAAAGAAATTATTTAAAAACAAATAGAACATTTTTCTTAATTATTTTATTATGTCTTCAATTATTTCATTATGTATATTTTGCTTAACCCAAAATACTATACTCAGGGGCTTTATTTTTATCTTCTCTGAAATGAGTTTACCTATTCCTAGTTTTAAATGTAACTACAAGATTAAGTCAAATGCTAAATATCCAACCATCCATGTTGCAACTAAAAGTGATTGATTTTAGTGGAATATTTCCATTTAAAATAGAGGCTTGAGACCAACTATACAGATAAAAGATAAGGTAGACAAAAGTATTGTAAATGTTGTTTCAATTTTCATAGAAGGATCTTCAGCAATTTTATTTTTTGAGAATTTCTACAAACATCCATAAACATTACCTTATGATATTTCACTTAACTCAGAAGGTTATCTGTGATAAATGCCCCTGTACTGTCATACACATAAAATTTTAAAAGTTAAATTAAATAGATTATAAATAAACCTAACCCTTTTTAAAAGATATATATGAAAGACATTTTAGAAGTCTATTTTAATAATGTATTTTAGACAAATACGTAACAGAAAACTTCATGTATGTAAATAATGGTCTAATCTTGGAATTGCTGATAGGTAGGAGTCATTATTAAATTTGGAAAGATCATCTATCTCAAAAAATGGATAATATTGAGCTCACTAACAATGTTGGCTAAGTAGCACAGAAGCATAAACAGGGAAAAATAAAATAAAAGCCTATTATTCCTTGACTATGAATTCTTCCTAAAGTAACTCAGGTACTTCCATTTGATTTGAATATTGCTTTTTGTTTCCTCTATTAAGTAGTGCTTAAAAACCACAACTTCAGTCAATCAGTAAACAGGATCATTACTTCTAAGTGTTTCAGATTCTAAATCAAGGGCTTCATTTAATTTTCCTAGCAGAATAATGCATATAGATGAGGATGTCAAATTGCAAATAACCTGTATTAGAATAGCGTTTACAGTGCTTATGGTAAGTAATCAACATTATTGACTTAGCTCAGGGATTTAAAATGCTGAAAAACACTAACAGGATAAGTTGATTGGAAGAATAGAGGAGTACATCACTGTGTTAAAGATCTGAAATGAAAGTGAAACACATTACATGATTTTGTAGTTTAAAAGTACATGTGCATATATAGATATGCGCATGGTTGGATAATGTGGGCAATATTGATTTAAATTCTCTATTGGGAGGAAAGGGAGAATGCAGAGTTTCATTTTAATGGTAATGTTGGTATTCATTATCAATATGATAAAATACAAATTGGTGGCTATGTAATACAGATTTAGTGCCCCGGCTGAACTTTTATCCATTAGTACCTAATGGCTATTCCTGTTTACCTTCTATGACTTCAAATGCTCATTCCATCTCTTTTCTGTGATCATCATGGTTGTACAGGAAGTGATTTTGCTAAAAATGAAAATATCCTACTTTATTTTAAAAATGATAGAACTTGCATCTGTAAACATGACTTTAATCTATGCCTTCCATGATGTGTCAGCATTCTCAAAAAGAATCTTGTTCTGAGTTTATAAAATAGAAGTGAAACATTTTATAATTTGGAATTGTTGAAATTATTAAAGTGAAACATTTTACTCTCAGAATAGTTGATATTTTTTAACATATATACATAAAGTGAGTATTTCCTTTCCATTGTTAAAAATCTTTTTATCATGAGAAGCAAATCTATCCATTGAATTACTTTTCTCTGTTCTATATAGCAACAGTTTATTTTTAGGATGGCTTTCACTAAGTTGGATTTATTTTAAAGAAAGAGGGATACAAAAACTTCTATTAATTTATTTTAATTAAGCCCATTACAATAATCCCTGGGGAGAAAACAATTAAACATTGAATAAGAAACAATAAAAAATCAAGTTCATTTCCTCTTTGCAGTTGAGTTCCCTTAGTCATCTCTTCTTCTCAAAATAAACACTAAGTTTCGTAGATTATTCAGTGAAATAGCATAATTTTAAATGAAGTTATAATCCTACTACTTAATAGACATTCCTTCAAGGATATACAAATGGCTAATAAGCTCAAAATTATTAGCTATCAGGAAAATGCAGATTAAAACCATAATGTGATATCATTTCACATCACTATTACTGCTATAACCAAAAATAATCAAAAAGACAGGTAATAGCCAAGTATTGGTGAGAATGTGGAGAAACTGAAACCCACATGCACTACTGGTAGGAATGCAAAATGGTGCAGCTCTTTTGGCAAACAGTTTGGCATTTCCTTAAGAGATTGAAAAAACAATTACCATATGGTCCAACAATCAAACTCCTAGGCATATACCCAAGAGAAATAAGGACACAGGTTTACACAAAAACTTATACAGATGGTCATAAATAGCCAAGAAGTGGAAACCACCCAAATTTTTATTAACAGATGAATGTGTAAATATAGTTTATCCATACAATGGAATATTCTTCGACAATAAAAAGGAATTAGCTGATGTCACATGCTACAGCGTGGATGAGACTTGTATATATTATGTGAAGTGAAAGAAGCTCTGACACCAAAAAATGACAGCAGGAAAGGTATAGAGAAGTTAAACAACTTGCCCAAAGTGACGGGGGTAATCCTGAACTTAACCCATGAAATCTGGCTCCAAAGTTCATACATACACCCACTAAGCTTCCTGACTTTGCTGATGGAAGTTTTGCTCTTCAATGTGAGGACTGATCTCATTGAATCAAATATTTTTTTTGAAGCCACTCCCCAATGAAGCTCTAAATGAAAGTTTTCTGTGTTAACATAGATGAATAGTTCTTTCTATAATAAAAAAATATGACATACAGTGAATAACAAGGTTAACTAAGCCATTTCAAAGTATTAAATGGTTAATTCTGAATGTCTAGGTTATTAATAAATTAGGACAACCTGCAAATAATGTTGCTAACAACAACAAACAAACTCTCCATATACACTCAGAGTTCACATTCTTATTACTTTAACCCCAAGGAATTATAGTTATTATCCAATCATATTTCTGAGTCTAGAAAAGAATGTCAAACGTCAAATATCAAAACATATTTGTTATGCCATTATGGTTAATTTCTCCTTTTCGCCTAGGATTTTGTTGAAGGCTTATGGAAATTCAGAATAGATTCATAGACCTTTACAGCTAAGGAAACAAAGGCATGCTAATAAAATTGCAAAACTGGAGAAAATGTGATTCAAAGAAGTCCAATGGTTTCTAAAGTCACTAGATTCTATACGGGCTAAAACTAAAGTCATCATTATCAACACCTTCAAAATAATAACAAAAGAAATAATCAGTACTTATTGAAAATATATTATAGGCCAGGCAAGTGCATTATATATATCTTATCTCATTTAACCTTCATAGCAACCCTATGTAGTGTAGGTACTATTGTTATTTCTATTGTATAAATTAAAAAATGGAAAGCTTGGAAAGTTAACTTGCCCAAATCATCGAGCTCCAAGTGTAGGATCTGTGATTTAAACCCAAGCCTTTCTGATGTGTTCTTAAATACCATACTAAACCTTAATCACAATCAATTCAGCAATCTCATCTTTTTTATTAAAAATAAATATTAGGAGAGCTGGCATGCTATCAGAATAAACTGTGACTAAAATTTGAGTCATAAAATAAAATTGAATCATAAAATAATTATTTGTTCATATTATATTTATTATACTCATTTATTATTACATTTATTACATTTATATTTTATGAGATGAGATATAATACAAGTGAAGCATAAAATAAAATTTATCACAAAAAGGATTAATTGGCCAGAATTTGGACTCAAAGAGATATTGTGACAGACTGTAACCTTCATCCTTGAACAATACATAATGGAAATAAGCTGTTTTCTCATCCTGCTGCGTAAATTAGGCAGATTTATACCACAGAAATACACTTGCGGTAAATAATACATAGCTAATTTAATACATTTTTGGAAGTTATTGGTGTGTTTTTCAAGAAAGACTTTGCCTCCAAATATGATGGGATCAAATCAGTCACTTTGGAGACCCAAAGATACATTAATCGTCATGCACAGCACAGAGTCAGCTGCAGTAGGAGGCACAGGAACATTGATGTCTTGTTAAACTGCACGCAGCTCACCTCGAATGAGACCAGGCTAGTAACCAACATTCCTCTCTGCCTAGCATCCTTCTGTCTGTCAGGGCTTCTCTCGGCCCCTTCCCACATTCTTGCTATGCCCAGTCCTCTCCCCTTGAGACCCTCCTCCTCCATCTCTGGGTCCCTGGAGACGACCATGAACTAGAGCTGCCCTGCCTCTATTTCAAGGATAATTAGTTAGAATCAACATCACTCATGCCATAACTTATGTACTAATCATATGTTACTAATCATGTATTTTATTGATTGGGCTTATTTTCACGTTTATTTTTCCTCTGCAAAAATGATCATACACTTCCTATGAAGAAAGACGCTAAACATCTATTGATTTGTCATTTAAACTTGTACCTAGGAAAATTACATGTGCACACTGGAAAGCTGACAGACTTTAATGTACATGACAGCAAACAAAGGTAAAAAAAAAAAAGAATTTTTGTAATTTCACATCTATGGTCCAGACACCTCATGGAGTTTGTCCCCTGGGGTTCTGCAGATTCCTGACCTGTCATCAGGCTGCAGACTTCCCCACTTTAAAAATGGATCACAGTCATTTTGGACAGAAAGTCCTGTCTAAAGATAAAAGGACCATATGATAATAATCATAATAAACAATAATGTAACATAATATATTTACATTTTAATAATGTAATAGCATGTGTATCATTATTTCTCCCTTTGAGAAATGCAATCTATTCACTTACATTTGAATTAAGATTTTTATGTTTATTAACCATGATTCATAAATCTTGGTTTGGGGACAAGCCCTTCTCCCTCCGAGGGGATAAAGATATTTGGGCTGCAATATTCTTTGTTTTTTCATGAGACTGTTTAAGCTTTATCAGAAATACTGATGTTCCAAATTGGTTATTTTGAAACAGGGAAGCAACTTCCAAATCTATGGAATCTCTACCATACACTAAGTACAAAATAGTCATTCAATCCTCCCAAGCCATATATATTTTTAAAAAAAAAAAAGCCTTGTTTGCCCATTTGATCTTCCTTCACGCTATCCTTACAAGCATTAGGATTTCCATTTGTTTCTGTTGGGATTGAAAAACTTAATTCTGTTGCTGCAGGCTAGACCGGGGACATGCTCCATGAAGCAACAACTCCGAGCCTATTTCTCTCTGCACGTTATTGCTGCTGCTGCAGATGCTCCGAAGGGCTGCACCTTGGGTGTCTCTCGTTGTGGTTATTGGCATTTATTTGGGATCATTACCCCAGCAGCTAGAGGATCCCTGTCTGCATATCCTGTAGTGTCCCGCAGCAGACACAATTTTGTACAACCACTGGTGGGAGCCTCCTGTTAATGATGACGTGACGGCTCCATCCACCGCGCTGGTGGGTGGGGCTCTTCCTATAAGTCCTGCTCAGGACATGTAGGGCAGCTAGTGTAACCCTCAGTTGGGTTTTCTGGTCTCCTACCTGCTATTCATCTTTATATGTTTGGTATTCTTAAATACCGTAATTCCTACTCTGAAAAGTTTATGTACTATACAGAATTCAATTATACTAGATTGGAGCTAATTACCAAAAAAAAAAAAAAAAAAAAAAAAAGTGCTTCTTAAGAAGCTCAGAAGCTCCTGTGATTTCAATTAGATTTAGACCAGGAAGGATGGGTTTTGTACTCCTTCCCCAGAACAAATTTAGAGAAAAAGAAAAGAGGTATTAAGTAGGTATTAACTCCCTCTAGGAATTTGTAATACTTTTATTGAAAAAGAAAAGTGTAAAATGTGAAATGTATTATAATAGCTTCATCATTTGACTCTAAGTATCCTTCTGCATTTGGAATGCATTTTATCAGTAATTACAGGCTCATGGTCCTTTATCTAAACCCCAGACAGATCTGAAAAACAAACATTTTCATAAGGTGATTCCAAAACTCTTTTGGAGGCAAAAATCTGATTCAAATTATATGAGGTTCCTTATCTACTTTATGGAATACACATACATTTTATTTCAGAAGGATATATAAGTGTGATTTTCTGATGTTACCCCAGCCAACGAACATGACATATGGCACGTGAATTCTTTACATGCTAAAAATTCTGAAGTATGATAGTACATCTAGCCCAAAGTTTTCATATAAAAGGTCATGGACTGGTAACTATATAGCTGAATGCTAGTTCTAACTTAGGAGCTCTGCCTAATGTGTATGTGTGTATGTGTGTCTGTGTATGTGCGTTCACGAACACATCCAATAGAAATAAAAAGGCAAGAATCAGAAGAAAAATTAAGAATATGTTAAACTTTAAGCCATACTGTATTGTGTCAAAGAAAAATGAAAGCTTAATAAAGAAACAAAAAAAGGCTTTTAGCTAAATATATTCAGGCACATCTGGATAAGGAATCCAGGTAGCCATAAAAATGAATGTATTGTAGAGTATTTGGTGACGTGGAAAATGTTCGCAGTACATTATTAATGGCAAAGCAGGTCACAAACCGTTTGAATAAAATGCAACTTTTATGATACACATACATGTACAGAAATTAATGTGAGCAAATACATAATAACAGACTAATGTTATTTCTGGATGACAGGCTTTTCAAAGGTTTTCATTTCCTACCCTTTGGTTTTTCCTTAGTTTCTTTTTTTGCCATAAAATTTTATTGCTCTTATATTTTCTTAAGCTTTGTTTTGTTTCTTAAGACTAAGAGAAGATAAAAGAAAAAAATCTGGACGAGTAGTTGAACAAAAAAGACATGATAACTGAGCCTCACATGCTGAATAATTGCTTGCCCTTCCCTGGCTGTGTGTACGAAGAGCTGGTGCAGTGTTTGTTTCCTCTGGTGGGCTAGATTTCATTTCACGAAAAGAGAATTACACAGAAAGACACAAAGAAACTTCAGCACTTATGGGCTATGCTTTGTATACAAAGATGATGTTATTGACTCCCTGACATTAGGAAACTTCAGTATCTCTTCTCAGCTGCAATTACCCTAATTTGGGAAATGAAGCAGACACCAGAGCTTCATCTAGATGATGGTTGTAGACATAAAGCGCTGTGGCTGCCATTTTTCCCCCAGCTTCTATTGCAGGCGGCAAAGCAATTAATATACGGTCTTAAATTCCCATTCTCTTCAAATTGGATACGTTCTTTAAATAAACTGTTTTTTAAATTAGGATTGTAAATATTACTCTCCCCCAACCCACTGTATGTGGCATCATCTTTGTGTTAAAAGCAAATATTTTAATAAGCTTATACAATACTCTTTGATTGAAGTGCTACAAAACAGGAAACATTTTCACAGTGATAACAAGCCATTGATGTAGACTTTTTTGTGTGAATTTATATCCTTGAACTCTGAAGGCTAATCTAAATATTGATCTAAACTGCCCATACCCATCTGTAGGTCTCCAGGCCACATAATCCACATGCAGAATAATTCCTTCTGCACTGGGGTCAAGGTTATAACATATTTTGTTAGTGTATCAGCAAATACCTATCAAATCTCTTTAATATACATAATCTTTCCCTCCTTTCCCTTTTTTTAAGTCCAAAGCCCAGGTCTCACCCTGTCCTTGGAGAGCTTATACACTACTTTGGAATAACAAATATTCATATATGGGAAGTTAAGTCATAATACAAAAATTCAAAATAATGTAAGTCAAGAGAGTTCACAAGGATGTACATGATTGAATGCCAGATATCTGCGAGTACTTTTAAATCAGAATATTGTTGATTCCTGGGGTTTGGATATGCATTATGCAAGAGCATGAAGGAGGCAAGGCCAAGAAGGAGGTAGGGCTTCAAATGTGCCTTGAAGAAGCTGCAAGATTGAGCAGAGGGGAAGATGCACATTCCAAATGGGGAGAATAGTAAGCGTCGAGATTCAGAGGAGTTAAATAGAAGGCTAATCTAAATGCTATGAGTCCCTTGGAGTTTATGCTGTGCCTGGCACTGTTAGCACATGACATCTTCACAAAAACTCTACGAGATCAGATGGGCCCATTCATGACTCCCCTACCTAAAGTGGCCTTCCACCCCTACCATCCTCTCTCTCTCTTTCTCTCACTAGTCTGATTCGTTTTCTTCATGATGTTTTCATCATCAAAAGATATATCTTTTTTTTTTTTTTTTTTTTTTTTTTTGCTTATTTACTTTTTTAATGCAAGATCCAGGAAGGCTAGGACTTGTTCAACCACAATATCCCCAGTGCCTGAAATGGTTCCCGGTCCAGAGTCACACACAGTATGTACTTAAGAATAGCATCCTCTCCTTTCACAAATGAGGACCCTAATGCAGTGAGAGGTTAAAAAGCAGCCCAGTGCCACACAGTCAGAATTTGAACTCAGGTCTCTCTTTACCCCAGAACCACATGCTACATAGTCCCCTAGTGCATCATTAGAAAACCACAAGTAGGTCCCTTTTGGAGAACATATAAATTTTCTTGGATTTCTTCTTTCATTTATTTGTAGGTCATTGCATCCTAATAGTAGGAAATAGAATTACAACGGAAGTTTGGTGTCAGACTACAAAGGCATTGATTTTCAGGTTAAGATTTCTGAATTTTATTATGAGAAGATGTTAGACAATGTAAACAGGTGTGGTACATCTGTCATGTTGTATAGTTGGAATGAGGAAGACTGAGCCTAAAATCAGAACTTTAAGCAATTGCTGAGGCCTGTCATGAGCATATTAAAGTCTAGACGAGGTTTTAGTCGTGTACAGGGAGGAGAGAAAATATACGAGAGAAATTACAGATAAAATTTAATTTTTGTGACGTAAATTGCTCTGCCAGCAAAGTCTTCCATCCATTTCTCTTCTATGGGAATCTTAGCCTTTAAGACTTGTATAAATGTAGATTCTTCCGGGATTCCTTCTTATGGAATTCTTCCAGCAAGTCTAGGCCCAAGGCCTTTGAAGTACTTCGCACAGGCTCACACAGTGCCACACTAGAGCGTAATACAGTTAACACCATAGGGAAGAAAATCATCGTGTAGGTCTTCTGAGAGTTCCTTGAGAGCAGGGAGGTTTTCATCTGTTTATCTCTAGCACCTACCATAGAATTGGGTACTTATGACACTAATATTCATTGCAGGGGCGAAGCAGAAACCCTGAGTTTCATAGGCCTGGGTGTGGGAGAGAGCTGGCCATTCTGACAAAAACAGGCGCGCCAGGACCGGGCTGGAATGATAGCTTGGGAGTTTTTAACAAATAGAGATGCCTAGAAAAGGAGCCAGGAAATATGTACATGCAATTTTAGACACTAAACAAGCTGAAGTGATAGCCAGGAGTCAAACTGAAATGTTCCACTAGATGCATGAGGTAGGAGACTGAGGTTCTGCCGGCCAAGATTGAAGATGCAGGCTGTAAGTATCATTCATATAAAGATGAACGTTAAAATGAGAGTAGATGTAACCCCTGAATTCACGACAGCTGTAACAACAAGAGACCAAAGAGCTAAGAGCTAAATTGTGGAATAAACCCACACAGAGGAAGCAGAGGGAGACGGGGCTACCCTGTGGAGAACCACAGAAACAATCATACAACATAACCTCCTCATCTAATTTTACACAAATTTATTTCCTCTTTGCAAGTAATACTGTGTATACTTCTTTTACATTCAAAATTCAGCTTCTCTGAAAGCTGATCAAATTTCTCTTGCCCTTTCTGTCATGTAATTATCAAATTGTGAGTATTTTGACATGTAAGTGTGTGCTGGCAACTATTAGGATAGAAAACTTTCCATCTGATCAGATATTACTTATTCACCAAAACTTGCACAGAATGCACTGATTAAAAGGAAATTGTGCAAGTTTCAGTAATTTCTCTTGATTACCATTAACCACACATATTGCATTTTAAAATTATTCTAGCAGATATTCAGTATCAACAGATTGTAATTCATTAGCAAGGTATAAAATAGACATTGAAACTATTTCTAAACTATCACATCGGATGATGTATGAAGCATGTCACATAATAGCAGACTAAGTATCATAAAATATTAGTCAAGTACTAATATAGTCATTGATACTCCTCTTTAACAAAAGGTAATTTCACAGCCCCATTTACCAACTGGACTATCCCAAGTCTACTTCATAATTATGCTTTTTATTCATCCCTGTAAATTCTGTTTAGTGCTTTTTGGCAATTTCTTAACACAAATGCCCTGGATGTTGTTAAACTGGATTAATAGCTTTATAAGTAATATATAATATGTAATAATATAATAATAATATATTTAACTGTAGGTGATTTAACTTGCATTGTAGTAATCACTTTTTTAATATCTTATTATAAGTTTAGAATGTATTTTATTGGAACTAATTTTTAACCTCAATATTTTGCAACATCCCTTTATGATGTTAGTTTTATAAACAGAAGGGTATGGAGAACTGGGGGCTGTGGTCAGCCCTAGCTCTCCTCACACTGTTTTAGCCCGAGGCATGCCTGAGGATGAAATCATTTCAGGTGGATTGGAACCCAGATAAATAATCATAAAAGTCTTGCAACAATATCTCCTCTTTAAAAATATATATTTCCAACTCTTTTCAATGTGAATGGAGTATCAGAGTAAACAACTTCATTAGGCATGTGAAAGCACATTTTAGGGAAACTACATTTGTCTGAAAATTATAAGCATCTTTCTGCATCAGCCTTTTTTGAATTTAAGGACACTCTTTCAATTAACTGGGCCTGCTGCTACATCCTAAAAGTAGTTTGAGTCAACAGCAGTTTGATTGGACATTCAGAATTACAGCTCCTGGAAGTTCTTAAAAGGTCACCTACTCCTTCTCCCTGCACTTAAGCAATTAAAATTGCACTTAAATATGGAGCAAAATGACAGAAAGGGAAAAGTAGATTTATTGAAGACAAACAATAAGTCAAGCACTGTTGGTACCAAGATGAATAAGCCAAGGCCCTCATCTCAGTGAGTTCACAGACTAACCTGGTTTATGGGTATATAAACAAATAACTGAAATAATGCATGTATAGTTTTTGCAAAGGGCCTGGCAGATAAGTGCTCAGTAAATAGTGGTCCTTGTTTTAGCTTTTAATAAAGTGCTCACCAAATGGAAGTCATCAAGCTAATGCACAACAGTACAAGGAAAACATGCTCATATTTTAGTGTGCAGGATCTCAAATCAAATCGATTTCATTCATTCATTCACACATTCATTCACTTATTCATTCACTCCTTCATTCCAGAAAAGCATTAATTACAGCATTGTGATTTAGGGTGTGGACCCTAGCAGCTAGTTGGCTTCCAGTCTAAGTTCCACTACATAACTAGCTATTCCCTTACTAGTAAAACCCAGACGTAACTAGTTTTACAAGGGTTGATAAATTCACATGAATGGATACATGTAAAGTGCCTGACACAGAAAACATGCTTTCAAAGTTCAGAGATTATTATTTTCATCACATACATAGCAAACATTTACAGGGCAAAGTACTAGGTGTTCTTGGGGACCAAAAAGAGTACACCCTTCATCCCAGCCAGACCCTCTCTGCTCTCCCCCAACTCTCACGCAAGTCACTCAGCCTTCTGTGGCCTCCCTGATGTTGTCACAGTTGGCTCCTTCAGCTCATGACCTTCCCTCATACTATTGTTCTTTTTGCCCACAAAACTTTCCTATCTTTTCCAATTCTATTGTATCCAGGTTAATTATCCCTTTCCCTGGAATGCTTTTCCTGATTGTTTAGTTTAAACCTTGTTTTTTTGCTATCTTCCATCATAAAACTGAGTTGCTTCACTGCACTGATGTCAATTTGCAATTGCTCTATGGTACTTCGGTCAACTTCGATCTTCCCTACTGGAGGATAAGCTTGATAGGGGCAGGCATCTTCTCCGTTCTTCTCACAATTGTATCCCAGCTCCTCATGCTGTGCACAGTGAAGTGCACAGTGAAGTGTACAGTAATCCTTCAATAAATATTAACTAAAAGAATGAATGAATGCACTCACTGTATCCCAATTTTAACCATATAGAATCTCCTACTTTAAATCTCACATAATAAAGACCCAAGTCAAGTCAATGAGGCTAAGAAAGCAGCTCCATGGGTCCACTGTCTCATTTGGATTTTACTAATGAAAAATTAAACCTAAGCATATTTAGGTAGCATAAGAATTCTAGTGAGAAGAGACTGAAGTTGAAATGCAAATGGGACTTACTCCATTCTTTCCTGCTTATAACACTTTTCCAAAAAGGCTTGACAAAAGAGAGACACGGCCTCATTTGATAACGCAAGTGGGGGCTGAAGATAAAACTCCAGAAATTAATAATAAGTAAGATCCACTGACTATAGTATTTCATCTTCCCTCCCCATTTCTAAGCAGCAACAGGTTCAATATTGGGCACCATTAGCCTCACACATTCTCAAAGTAGGTGATTTCATAGCTGCATTTACAACAGCCTGGGAAATGGCATGCTTGCTTTATACAGTGTGTTTTGGTTGGTGTTGACCCCGCCTCTCATTCTCTAGCCTCAGGCCATAAACACAATGTCTCATTCAGGCCTTTGACTGTGTCCTCAGCCAACGCCTTATGGATTCCATATTATAGCAAATCATAACCTAAAGGTCTCCAAGGAGAAGGTTCTAAACTTCTAGTGATTTTTTCCATTGGCTGTTACACTTGTCAGAGGTAAATCCTCAGCCCTTAAAACATGATTTCTTAATTTATAAAATTGTTTTAAATTATAAACCGTACATATATTGGTGAAACAAACATTCAGAGTAGTATAGAAGAGTATAAAATAAAGTTAAATGTTCCATTCCCAAACCATGTCCTATTCCATTACTAGAGGCAATTTATTTTAATGATTTCTATTTTTCCCTCCTTTTAATGGTGATTAGTACCATACTTTAAATATTTATAACTCCATGTCAGATAGTAGCTACTAACTTCCCACTATGAAAAACAAAGAATCCAAACGAATTATACTACCTCTCATCTCCTCCTCCTCCCACTTCTTGCTTTTGTTGGTCATATTATATAATTTAAATTTTTCTAGAAGCTATAATTTATCATGAGATATTAACCTCAATCCCCTACTTACTCCTTGTCCCCCATCTTCAGATACTACCTACTATGCACTGTACAAGGTGAGGAGACGAGTGCATCTACCTCTCTGCCACCTATTTTCTACCAACTTCTGTTGGTTAAACATTTATTCATATTGTTGAGGTCTATAATATTTACCTTCTATTCTATATTTATTTTTGCTTTCCACATTTTGTCTACATTATTTCTACGTTATTACTAACTAGATTCTTTTGCTGTGAAATTAATAAAGTAATTAGAGGGATTCCAGATTTCTGTAAAATAATGGCTACTACCTAACTGTGAATCACCAGCATCCTCCCAAAACCATTTGGGATGAAAAGAGAGCACACAGTATCATCTATAACCCCTGCCAACAGCAGAACTCAGAGACAGAAAAGACTAAAACCCCAATTTACATGTAAGTAGGAAAACTTGACACTAGCAGAGGCTGCCTCTGCACATCCTCCAAGGTAGAGAGTCAGTGATGGGAGACGATTCTCCATGAAGTCTCAGGATTCTGCATATTTTGTGAGCAAGTCACCGATTGCACTTTGTTTCAGATTATCTTTTCAAGGTTGTTTTTATAGCAAAGAGTTATAGAAGATAGAGATAATGTTTCTTTCTAGAAAAAAAAAGAAAAAGCAGGCTTGTCCAGGAAGATAAATATAGTATCAACGTCTGGAACATAGTGTAGCATGCTTACTGCCCAGTATAAGAATTTGGGTTTGCAAAGGTTAGGGTTCCCCTCCTATAACAAAACCAACTTTATGTACAGATATCTAATGGCCCTCTTTGCATTGCTCCATGGAAACTGAGGTTTAGGGAACCAGCAAACATAAATTACAGAATTTCTAAAATAATGTTAATATAAACTACATAAATAACCAATCTGTGAGGTACAACTAAAGAAATGCTCAGAGGAAAATTCATTGCTTTCAATATTTATATTAATAAAAGTGAAATAATATAAATAAAATAAACTCACTCAAAGATAGAAAAAGAAAAATTAACTGAATGAAACAATAAAAGCAAATTAACTGAATGAAATGAAAGAAGAAAATAAGTAAAAATTCATGAGTTAGAATTAGAAAAGACAAATAATAAATAAAATTGGTTATTTGAAAATTTTAATGAAATATATCAACCAGTAGCTAATCTAAACCAGAAAAAAAAAAAATGAGAAAGTACATAAATAAGAAATGACAAGGAGAAAATAACCATTTAAACAGGGGAAATTTTCTAAATCATAGGAGACCGTTTTGCAAAACTTCATGCAAGTAAATTTTAAAACAAAGAAAACTAATGTTAAAAGAGAAGAGAGAGAGGCCAATTTGAAGGAAGAAATAAAGGTATTAAGAAGGTATTCTACAAAAACACACCAGCCCCAGACGGCTGCTCAGGGGAAATCTATGACTTCAAAGATCAGATCATCCTGATCCCACGAGCACGGAGACAGGGAAGACATGTAAGTTCGCTTGTTTGTTTTAATGAAATGAGTATAATATTTATAACTAATCTGATAGAAACTACACAAGAAAAAACGAAAATCAAACTTCACATACAAACATTGTATTAGTTTGCTAGGGCTGCCACAACGAAATACCACAGATCGGATGGTTTAAACAACAAACATGTGTTTTCTTACAGCCCTTGGGGCTCGAAGTCCAAGATCAACGTGTGGACAGGTTTTGCTTGCAGAGGGCCCCCTTCCCCCTCTGTCCGCACACGGTCTTTTCTCGGTGTACACTAAAACACATCCTCTTCTTGTTAGGACAGGAGTCAGACTGGATTAGGGCCCCACCCTTCAGACCTCACTTAATCTTAATTAGCTCTTATTTAGCTTAATTAAATCCCTATCTCCAAATACAGTCACATTGAGAGGGCTTCAATCATGAATTTGGGGGGAACACAGTTCAGCCTTTAACAAACATTTCTTGATAGTCCTAAATAAAATGATAGCCAAAAATTTAATAACAGAGAAATATAATTATACATCATTCATTGCTAGATAGTCTATCACAGGAAGGCAAGAATAAAATTACCAGCCAAAAATGACAGAGGCATTTTCCTTTGGACTTAGGCAGTCTCACCTCCAGGAATCTACACTGAAGATATTTCCCTACATATGTAAAACCACATCTGTGCACCATTATTGATTATTGTAGTATTTTGTAATAACCTCAGACAGCAAACGACCCAAATGTTCATTAACACAAGTCTGTTTGTATAAACTAAGGTACATCCACAAAATGTAGGCATAAAAAGGTGAGAAAGATCTCTGTATATGTTATTGCATGATCTTCAGGATATATTATTTTATGAAAAAATAAGACGCAACAAGGCACATACAGTATACTATCTTTTGTATACAAAGAAAAATATATACACACACATACAAATGTCTATAAGAAAAAAGTATATATATATACACTTATAATTATTTTTTGAAAAAAAGAAACATCTATGGATTGAAGGGGGTAAAAGTGGAGGGAATAGAGATTTAAGTGAGACTTCTCTGAGTATGCCTTTAAATATAATTTTGACTTTAAAATCAGGTAAATATTTTACTGATTGAAAAAAATAATAATTTGAAGAGGAAAAAAAATCTTTAAAGCTGAAAATAACGAAACAAGTGAACCTAACTGTGTAGTAAATTGGTAATACAATCATCTAGAGGAAAGACTCATCTTAATTATATTTTGAATAAAGTACTTTGTACATCCTTCATGGGATGTATTCTAAGGACAAAGGAACAACAACAAAATCTTAAACCTCGCTCACTAGTTTTATTTTTAATAGTAATTATAATTGTTATCTTGAGAGTTACCAGAACTAAATTCTTCATTGCTAAATAAGGTGTTCTCAATGGATGTCACATTTAAAATGTGGCATTTTCTCATAAGTGGCAAATTCAAAAGGTGCATAATAAAAGGGGGGAGAAGGGCACAGGAGTACTGATGGGAGTAGTCAAATCTGTACTGTAAGTAGAACGGGAAAAAAATCCAGTACCCTTTCATTTTAAACTTGAGTCAACAAGGTAACAACCGTATGCAATTTAAAATTTTTAAGTCAACAAATACTCAAGTTTTGAGAAGGTTTGAGGAGCTTAAAACCGTAGCTCAGACCATAAATATGTTCATGCTAAATACTAATGAAATTTGGGACGTTTAACAAATGTGCTGCAAAATCTGTTCTGAAGGACAATCCATGATGCCATTTCCTGGCTACATGAAATTAGTCTGACCCAGAATCACTACTCTTTTTTTCCTAAATAAAATGAATGGTAAGAAATTAAGCAAGTTATCTACTGACATTTGGATATGACATCCAGAAACACAATCTAAACCTTTGGGTTTCTCAAGAGTCATCTTCCTATTTTGGAGACCATACATATTACACGAGACAGGGAGAGGAAATGAGGATTTTGAATGATAGAGCTTGGATGACAGAATAAGAATGATAAGATTCTACAAAAACAAATAAGATTGTGCATCATTTTAGAAATTTAATTCTACAAATTTAGATAAGAGGAACCAAGCTTAACTGCTGTTAATAAAACTGTGGGTAATCATCAGTTAAATTCATTACACTTGTAATCTGCTTTCACTAATCAAGATCTAGTTTTAATTGTTGCCATAGAAAAACTTGCAAGTTCTCCAAGTGGCACGTAGCCTGAACAAGATGCTGTGTCTAGTTCCAGCTCGCTCAATCCAGTTAAGATAGGATGGGACCACCCACCCTCCAATTGGGCATGCGTGAATGTCAGCTCGGTGACCTGATGTCAGAAGGTGACCTCAACCCTCAGATCATGCCAACACAACCATCTTCTGAACAAAGTCCTGTGAAGACGTAGTTTAGCTGCGCCCGCGCAGAACTAAAGTTACCGCACCTTTTTCTTGTTTCTAATCACCTTTCCCCACACTCCCCATGCCCCAGACCGCCCTGCTGCCTTATTCTTCATGCTGCAAATACTGCAGCTTTTTGCCTTCAGGGAGGTGGATTTGAAATTAGTTCTCCTGTCTCCTTGCTTTGCTGCTTTATGAATAAACCCTGTCTGCGAGCCTGGGCATCTCAGTATTTGGATTGCTGAGTGTCGGGCAAACGAACCTGGTTAGGCAACATTCATTTTATTTGGTTTTATTTTATTTTACTAATTTTTGGAGAGTTGCCCACAGTTGTGAATGCATCAACACATTATGATATAGGTATGCAAAGATGAATACAGTCATAGACTTCAAGAAGAGAAATACTAACCAGAAAAAGAGAGGTATTAACTCCCTTGCTCTGTACACTGAAGACCAAGTCTAGGTACTACCTAATTCTAGGCATCCTGGTTTTTAAAGAGATATTGATAAAGTAGAACAGACTTCTTAGTTTCTTAATTTTTTTTTATCTTCAATGACCTGTCCTCCAACTTACCTTACCGTCCAACTCACATGGATGGTGATCTGCAGAGCAGGGTAGCTTCTGTAAGAGTTTATGTTGATTCTCCCGTCCTAAACTATCAGCTCTCCACCCTGGCTGCACGTATTTCCTGGGACTGCATTACAATACAGTCACTTTTGCAACCCACTCTAGAAGCATTAAAACAATGGGGGTGAGGGGTGGGAAGAGATCTGGTCAGTTTTTAAAAGTCCCACAGATGTTTCCAAAGTGCAATCAGGGTTGAGGGTCACTGTTGTAAGCAGATCCAGTGGGCTTCGTGGGCAGGGGTTGGTATCTCCCCAACAGTGCAGGTGAGATCTGAAAAGTCTGCTTTCTGAGTTCATACATTTTCAAATTCTGATTTTTTAAAGTAGGAAATTTTCCTAAGCTATTTAGGTATTATATTCTAGGTACCTTCCCAAAACATTAACTTATGCCCCAAGAATTTATAAACATCATTTACCAGAGAAAGGGAAAGAATACTTGGGTAATATTTTGATAGAAGCTTTCAAATCCAGCATTGTAAATAAAATCAATGAGACATTTTTTTTTCCAGGTCAGATACTAAAAGTGTTTGCTGATTTACATATAAACATTTCACAAGAGGAACATGACCTAGTAATGACCTCACTTTTTTTTTTAAGAGCTGTTTTAGCATGATAGTTTTGAATTATAACATTTACTATAGGGTTGAATGTCTTAGAGGAATAAGAGAGGAGTTAGTCTCACATGCGTAGACTGATAGAAGAGGGCAGAAAGGATGTAATTAAATGTAAAATAAATATACACTTTGTTTTCTTAAGAATGAAGCAACTGGTAAAAACCATGGTAGATCTTTTAATCTGTTGCTATGCCAACAGAAAAATTTTAAATGGATCCAAGAAATGGGACAATTTTCAGGAATACAAGCACAACCTATTTGAAATAAGTCAAATTGTGTTCATGTTTCCCCCCAAGGGGATAGAGTCTTGAGGGAATTAGTGCAGAATTAATTGATCAGATTTTTTTCCTGTAACCACAGCAGGCATGAAACACAGAATCCCACGCTTTATTTTTCTGAGATCTAGATCTGGATTTAGGTTAAATTTTTTGAGGATTGTGAGCAGTACTGTTCCCCAGTGTGTACGTAGCAGGACAGCTTGTTTCTACATTTTAAAACTGATTAATACACATATCAAGAGACTGAAGTCAATAAATCTTGACCTGCACTTACTTCTCAACATAATGCCAAGATGATACAGTTTTCAAATATAAAAATATCTTAATAAAATACATCTCATATGCAAATTGCCAGCATCCTTTCTGAGTCAAAGACAGGCAATATTTTTCCTAAGAAGAAGCAAAGATTAAGATGAAAGATGACCTGAAATCTATAAATTATAGAAAATTAAAATTATAAATTCACTCAAATTCTATTGATATGAGATAGGATTTTAACAACTGTATATTCAGTGTAATGATCAACTTCTTCACAGCTTTCTCCCAAGTAAATACACTCATTTGTTTTTTGAGAGAATGTTGTTTTGTTTATATTGTAAAAATACATTCAGGAAAACATTTAGTACATCCAGAGGGTCTTTCCTGAACTGCAGAGCAAGTCAGGAATAGATTGCCTCAGCAAAATAAGATGAAAATTTAGTTCAACTGCCATTCCTGAAGGTATTTCTGTAAAGAAAGAAAGAGATAATTCACAGTAATTAAAAGTATTTTCAATTAAATGCTTGTCTGTATGGGTGAGTCTGCCTTATTGCCTATGAGACAAAAACCCCGACTTCAGCTTTTTTTCAAATGTTTATTTTTAAATGACTTAATTAGCAAATGGAGCAACTGTGAACTATGATTCCTTATCATAGTATGATGATTTTCTTATTCTGAAGCTGAGAAAACATTTGAAAATGGGTAGCACGAGGGAGAAACGGCATTCCTTTTTTTCCCAGTAGGTTTCTATAATTTGTCCTTGGGTTTTGATTTATTTTTTAAACGTGGAGCTGAACAGATCCACAAATACACTGTGTGAGCTCATCTTTAAATCTTGAGCATATTCACATAGAAAGAAAGATTGCCCGTTGGTTATTGGCTATCACCCAGTTTTACTTTATCTTTGTTTTCTGAGTAGTAAGCCACTACTATTACTTACATTAATATTACATGATAAATGACAGCTTTATCGTTACAGTAGCGCCCTTTAGCAGTCAGCTAACGTGACTATGCATTTATCTAAGAAACAGAAACTCCACTAACACCTAGTCCTATATTTGGTGTTAGTGTACATTATTTCTTGGATTATCTGGAATATCTAGACATTATGGAGTATTATATATTTAAATCTGTAAACATTTGGAAACTCCACCACCTCAGTTACATTAATCATGATTTTTTTGGCTCTTCCATCTCATGTTTTATTCAGCCTCTCCATGCCTCTGTTTCCTCATCTATAAAATGGGGATTATAGCAGTACTTAACTTTTCTAAGTATTACTGTATTTATACATTAAGTATAATATAGAGTTAATATTATTTAATAGTACATAAGCCTACTTACATGTTATGTAGTTGTATAATATAACACAATAAAATATATTTCTATTTAAATATAGAAAGTATTTAGGACAATAAGCAGTAAATACAAATACAAAAATAAATGCTTATTTAATTAGCATTTGATGCAATTTTATCAACATAGAAGCACCATGTTTTTATAAAAGAACAAAATGTTATTTTCTATTCTGTTTCTAATTTTAATTTTTAGGCTAGTCCATATTTTGCTGATTCCCAGGGCTGAGTTACACCAGTGGTGGGTTGAAGTGTTCAGGAAATGATCCATCACAGAGATTTCATTTCCCACTAATGGACGTTTCCCAGAGTCCAGAGGCTCAGCTACACATAGGAAGATATTTGTGGCTCTTTTTCCCCTCACTCTTGCCCCCTGCCAATCTCATCTGCCACGTGTCAGGCACACCACGATAGAGCTTGCTCTCATCAGTTTGGTCTGTCAGAACTCTGAGAAGCTAAATATCATCTCTAACCCTACTGATTTCAATGTTTACTCTGTTTTCAGAACATTAATAACTCGTTAAATATGGCAGCAGCCTTGGGCCTTCAGAGAGATCTCTGTTTTTACTTCTCTCTCCTACATTTTGTTTACTTTACTACCTTTAATGAGGATGCGATCCTGATTGGCTTAACTCTTAGGATGATTCCAAGGATCTTTTTCTTGGGAATGAGCAGAAAGTAAGAAAATAATTTGAGTCAAAATTTTCTTAGCGCCTCAGGTACCTAGCGAGAGAAACATGAAAGCAAAAAAAAAAAAAAAAAAAAGTAAAAGATACAAGGCCAGATCAAGGGCAAGTGCCTGGCTGCCAGAGATGTCAGACTGTCTATTCTAACTGCATTTTTGTCCTAATTGTATTGTTCTGTTATCAGCTATACTAGGGGTTCCTAGTATCCTTGAGACAAAAGCAGTTTAGACCACAAAACTGAGATCTTGAGGCATTCATAAATGAAACCAAAATTCTATGTAAGAGCACACGGTGAACTGTCAAAATCTGGGGAGTGCTCACACCAAAATGATATTCCTGAAAATGTTATCAGATCCATCTAGTATCCTGGATATTTCAAATAGAACCCTGCCTACTTTCTCTATTCGCTCGGTGAGGGTGAAAATAAAAACACTAAACTGACTTTTCAAAGCAATAAATTTTTCTACTTTATAAAAAATTATGTTTTAGCACATTAAACACTTTAAAAAAAAAAAAAAGGCTTTGCTCTAGAGGAGATATCCATGATTGAATTGTTAAACTTGGAATTGATAGAAAACGTTTCTAAAACTGGGTAGGTTAAATTGTACTTAAGGGGAAATTTAAGTAAGTCCTACAGACGTTTACTCTTCATACTATATTCTATCTGAAGTCACTGTGTGGAAATACTAAAATTAATGCACAACTTAATTTTGATTCAACAAATGCTTATTAAGCACCAATGATGTGAAAGTCACTGTGCTAGATGCTGCACTAGACTTTTGGGAGGTGCAACAATGTACAGATCATTCTTGATATCATTCTCTTAAGGAATACACAATCTAGTGAAGAAAATATTACAAGCCCACAAATAACTATTACAATAATAATATCTAATGCTTACTAAGGACTATGCAAAATGTGCTTTACCTATATTAATGCATTTACTCCTCACCGCCACCTTAAAACTTACAAATGAGGTACAAATTGGTTAAAATGACTTGTCCCCAAACCACAGAACTATTAATGATAGAGCCAAAACTGAACTCAAGCAGTCTGGTCCCCAAGTCCACACTCTGAACTACTGCTCCTCTCTATCCTGTCAAACAAAATTGTATGCTGTAAGGGACAAAAGTTAAAGAGTGTAATGAGAAGTAAGAAAATTAATAATTAAGAAAACTAATAGTCAATGGCCCATATAAACGTATATCATCTGGGTTGGTTAAGTTCCACCATAATAGGAATTTGCATGAGGCTTGCAAAAGTTTGCTTTTCCTGTAGTTCTTTGTCAAGGTGCTATATTTTGATCATCTCAGTCACTGTAGTAATTACATCCTATGTGTCTTAGCCCATTTGGGCTGCTCTAACAAAATGCCATAGACTGAGAGGCTTACATACAACAGAAACGTCCTGGAGACTCACAGTCCTGGAGACTAGAAGCCCAAGATGAGGGTACCAGCACGGGGCAGGGTGAGGACCCTCTTGAATCACAGACTTCTCATTGTACCCTCACAAGCTAGCTCTCCGGGACCTCTCTTACAGTGGTACTAATCCCGCCCACGAAGGCTCTGACAAAGGCCCAACCTCCTAACACTATCACCCTGGGGATTAGGTTTTCAATGTGAGAATTGGGGTGGTGGGGGGAAACAAACAGACCATAACAATAGCACTATGTTTACATAATAGTTCATTTTCATTTACTAAGCACAGGAATTATTTCCATTTTCCAGGTGAAGAGACAAAGGCTCATACAGTTTAGGTGTTTTTCCAAAGTCCCACAATAACTAAGTTGCAAAGAAGAGTCTCAAAGGTGAATATTGAGTTGGACCCTAAAGAGTAGTAGTAGTTCCATAAGTAAAAATATGGTGGAATTTTAGGCAAAAGTTAAATAAAGCATGAAGATTCAAGAGCAGGTAAAAGCATTCAGAAGGAAGTCATGGGTAGTCCAGTATGGCTAAAAGACAGGATTCATCTAGGAAATGAGATGTCGGTTTTAGTTTCACAAACGATCATCGAGAGAAAAACCCAGCAAGCAACAGGTGCTATGAGCATGGGGCTCTAGAGAGTTGTTGCCGCGGACAGTAGACGACTGGAAGTCATCTTGTGGAAGTGATCACTGAGGCTGTGGGAATGAAGTCACTGAGAGGGAAAGTAAAGCTAGGGTTATACGGGGAGGCCAGGGGACACATCCACCTGCAGGATGGGGTAAGGAAGAGAAAAGCATGACAAAAATAGAGGAGAGACAGTCACGGGACCAGAAAACAGAATAAGGTAGCAGTGTCCAACAAGGCAAGAAAAGACTGCACGAAGAACTCGATGACCAAGATGTCAAATGCTCTATTTTTTAATATACAAAAAAAGAAGAAAAAATCTTGGGTTTTTAAACAAATACAAAAAAATGTAAATGTCTGTCTGCATTGATTCTTTAAATGTCATTTACTTATAGTCATACCACCTATCCTGGGAAACAACCCCACAAAACATCATCAAAAAGTATACATGGACTTAAAGTTCTTCCTTGTGGAGGAAAAAATTTAAAACATCCTTTTAGTCACCAAAAAATATTATGCAAATTTTATAGGAATATGAAGCATGATAATTCTTTGTTTTCTCTGATATATATCTTGTAATTTAAAGAGAACATTGATATTTTCTTTAAAAATACAATATAAATGTTTATAACAGTATGTCATGTGACCTGGCCTTCAGTCAGCTAAAATCTAGTCAAGGTACACATGCAGATGTAGGCATATATTCAAGTCTCATATTCAGATAATTTTTCTCCAGTGAATAGAAATCACCTTAAGGAAAAGACCTTCAGCCCAGGCCTCTCAAAGTATCTTTTCAACAAAATGAGAAATTTGGGGCAGAAAAAAAAAGAGCTGTAGGCTAATTGTCTTCGGTTTCTCACCAATTCACACGTGCTCACACATCCTATTACCACAGTGACTTGTCGAATACTTAGCAATTTTAACGCACCTGCCATCTGTCTCAGGTATTAAAATTTTACCTACCAAGTTCAACAGAACGTGCTGAAGGCAGAACTGAAGTACTAGTTGTACATCAAGATCTTCCTCTGTCCTCTATGCAGACCCAGAATATTATTCTCAAAAAGAGACCTCCTTTCTCTTTTTCCTGCTTAACCATCCTCTTCCTCCTTCCTCCTGCCTCTGCTTCTCTGCTTTTGTTTTTCGGTGTAAAATTGAACATAAACATCGCATGGATATTTCTTCCTAATGATAGCAGTTTATTCCTGGAGGGTTTCTCAGCTAACCTGTTTCACCTGTGGCGCTCTTAGGTCCACCTCAGATTGGAATTTCTCTCCCAATCTAAACAGATCCTTCCTCAGCTTGCCCTGAGGCCTCTGAGGTACGGAATCTGTGGTGTGTTCCGATGCTACTCAGTGATAAGGCAGGAGCAGAGCAGAGATTAGTTGTGTTCTGAACTGTATTCATGCTCTTTCTCGTTGCCTAGGAGAAGGAAGAAACCTTTAGGAAATATTTTAGAAAATCTTTTCTGAATTGATATGGAGTGCATTTCTCCTCTTTTATACAAGGTGACAGTGTGTGCGAGATGTAAAGATGAGTTTGCTCAGGCAATTACCCCTTGTTGATAGCAGATTATTTCCTCTGGCAAACTCGAAAATAACTTGTTGGTGTGTAAGTTACTGCTATTCTGGGGATGTAGTAATTTACTCTCCTGCCTTTTTTATGAGCACATTTATTTTAATCAGTGGAGTTCAGAATAGCTCTTTTTCATCTAACTCCATCTCTTCTGGAGTTATGCACCTTCTAACACATAACGAAGGAAGGTCCTTTTGCACACACAGGAGGAAAGAGGCATGATATATTGCTGAAAAAAAAAATAGTCTTTGCACAGGAAATCATATCCCATGATCTTTTTTCCATGCTAAAAACACACTAGGTATTCTCTACGGCTCCGGCCCAAATTATTTTTCTGACAAAAACAACGTCTCACCTCACAGAGCAGCTCAGCGTTATCTTTCATTCTGGGGACTGAGAACGTAGAATAGTTACATATGGAGGATGAAGGAGAACAGGGAGGAATTCAGGTTGGCCAAACCGATACAACTTTTAAGAAATATTGCAGGTTATGGACCTTACACTGAATGCCTGTGGGTTAAAAGAAGCCGGAGAGTTTTACTCCCTCCACTGTTTTGAAGATGAAAAAGGAAAGAGTCAAGAAAAGTAAAAGAAGACTTTTCCATGGCATCTGGGAACTTTGATAGGGATCAAACATATATTTTAACTAAGATCCCTCACCTTTCCTATTGTACAGCGTCTCCTGAGTGCCAACCTCCGCCACCTTCTCACAGAGCCCTGGCTAATTCTAACAGAGGGACAGGGAAAGCAAGGCTCATTTTCTTTCCTTTTTTTTTTTTTTTTTTTTTTTTGCCTATTTTTGAATTTTATATGAATGATTAAAGAATCATTTTCTAACATTAATCCTTGGCTGGCTAAGTCTAGAAGAATCCACATGCTTTATTTATGATGAAAGTTCAGTACATAATAAAAAGGTAAATCATGTATTTTTCTCTGGTTCATAATAAGAATGAGAATATCAGTGGCCCCACCACTCAGGTCTTACCTCGGGAAGCACACAGTTTGGCTGATGGAGCACAGACGCCGAAAGCTGAGAGCCACGCATCCTTGACAGTATCTGCTGCTGATCACTTTTGTCCTTGTTACTCTGTTCTCCTGGTCATAAAACACGAAGAAGTGACTTCCCTCTCATTTTGAGGACTATTAAGAGGACAAAGGAAACTTAAGGACGTAAAGCATCCTTAGTTTTCCTCTGGCTTTCTTGAAAATAAATGGAGTGTAATTTCGAATTATTACTTCCTTGTGCTTCTTCCACTGAAAGTTTTCACAAAGGTGAAAGCAGAACATCACTAATAATTTTCTTGTTGAAAAAGGGAATTGGGGAAGAGAGAAAAAGCAAATACTGCAAGATGATTTTACAAGTAGTTCTGTGACTCTTTTCACACAAAACATACCTGAGCGAGCCAGTAGTACCCCCTGAAATCACCATCCAAGTTTATAAAGCCAGTTCAACAAAGGTCCACATCAGTATTAACGTTTTCACCTACAAATCACATGAATCTATGTGTTAAATGTATTAATAACTAAACAGAACAGCAGCAAAGGTTTTTATAGGTTTTTGTTGTTATTGTTGAATAAGTAGAAATTCTCTTATCTGCCTAGCAGTAAATTCGCTTTCCAGACCTTAAGCGATTACAAGAAGACAGCTCTAATCTATGCTGAAGCAGGAATCCACGGCATGTTTGTTTTTTTTGTATTTCCGAAAGTAGTGAGTTTGCAAATCTATTTTCCTTAACAAACTGTTGTCAAATCTGGAAATGCATACTAAACAGATGCTCAGTTTTCTTTAATATAAACCCTGTACCAAGAGAAAGTAGAGAATGATAATTACATATATCAATATAGTATTTACATATATCAATATAGTATATCAATAACTATGCTTGTGATTAACTTGTTCAGTAAACTAATATTGAATATTAGACAATTTGAATCATGCAGACTTTTCTGTCTCATTTCTGAAGCGTATAAGCAATTTAAATTTTAATGTATTATGAATGTCATTCCTATTATTTAACTGATATTTAAAAGTAATGAAATTAGTGAGCACCATTTTATTTTAATGATCTAATTGTCAATAAGACATACCATAGAAGTCTCAAATAATTGAGTAGCTGAATCTTTTAAACGGAAATTATGGGAAATTAGAATTTCTCAGAGATTGTTATTATGATTCCCTGACCAAATGAAGGTGAGAAAAGAAAAAGGAACCAGAAAGGAAAAATAAAAGTTCCTCATAGAGATTCCAGAAAAAAATTAAATTAAAATAACATGAAAAGCCACAAAGATTGATGATTTTATCAGGGATAATATTATCCTATCTCACTTATTTAAAAAAACAATGTGAAGAACACTAAATCATCTCTACAAAACAGCTTCTTTTCTTCTGTTCTGGAATCTGTTCCCAGACCACTACTCTGAGCAGTTGTGCCCACAGGAGAGTTAGTTTCTCAAGTGTCTCAATGTAATCATTTTAATCCCAACCCAACTAGATAGAATATATCAACTGTCAATAAGGGTAAAATATTGGTCCTAATAAAACTTTAAATGATATAATTGACCAGACAACTTTCTTATATTTAAGCATAACAACTTACTTAAGGAAGATATTTTTCTGCGAGAATTAAAATTATATAATGAAAAGATGCCTCTACATCACCAGCACTAATTTGGAATGCTTAATACTGGCTTCATAAAAGCAACATTTAAATACTGTTAGTATTTAACAAATGATCATCTGTTGAAAAGGCAAGCGAGTTTCAGAGTTGGGGGTGGGGGGGTGGGAAGAATCAAATAATATATGACACAGCTTGCATCCAAAGATAACCTCTAGTAGCAGCTAGGGAAGTATGGACCAGGGGTCTTCTGAAAAAGGGAATGTGTGCAACAGAGCCACACCCAGGGGGCTGAGCGGTGAAGAGCTACTGCTGCTATTGGCGTTGACTCTTCCTTCCTGCTGTTTCTGACAAATGGTGCTGGAGAGGAACAGAACCAGCGACAGGAAAATCTCCATCTACTGGAGAAAAAGAAACTCCATCTCTTAGTGATGAAAAGAATAATCTCTGAAGCCAGGTGCCTTGGTTAGAATCCCTGGGCCACCCTTTACCAGCCTGGGACATTGAGCAGTTTGTGGAATATTTTAGCCTTAGTTTTCCTGTCTACCAAGAGAAAAAAAAAAAAAAAGGAGAAGGAAGAGGAAGAAGGAGGGGTTAGAGGAGGAGGAAAGTGATAGTGCCTCATCTATAAAAAAAAATACATAATAGCCTCATTTGAAGATTAAATGAATTATTATACATAGAGAACCCCAAGAATATGCCTGAAAGTAATTCCTCAAGAGATGTTAGCTGACATAGCAAAAGCAAAAATTAAAGCAGGAGACACAGCGGTCAGTGGTGGCGGCAGCTGCCACCATCTTCCGTTTGCTTAGAACATGATATGATTTAGTTGGAGGGAGGCTACCTTTGAAGAAAGCTGCGTAATATAGTGGAGAGTTACAAAAAAAGAGTTTTCATCTGTCCTTGTTCTGTCATTCCCTTGCTGTGTGGCCTTGGGTTAAGTCACTTAACATCTGTGCACCTCAGTGTTCTTATCTAAAAAAGGAAGGAATTTCAATTTGATGAGATCTAGGCTCTCTCCCAACGCTAAGCATCCACTTGTCTATGATACCTAGGGAAGAAGAATCTGGCTGTCACTGCATGGTCTATGCTCATAAGCACAGGTCTGTTTTGTGTGTTCATCTCTACCTCTCAAAGGATTCAGACAAGCAACCAGAAACATGTGGGGGGTGAAATACTGCAATGACACAGAATGAGGTCCTCAAAGGGAAGGTCATGTAAGTCCTCCATGCTCAGAACTGCACATGAGTGTTCTTGTGCGATCTGCACCAACAAATTATATGTGCTCAAGAGTGGTATACCTTACCTGGGTACTCTGATAGAATAAATTCCCACCACACAGTGAAGTTTTAAATTGAAATGTTTATTCCATTTCATTATAATGTGTAAAATTGTTCCTTGATACTCAAGTGCCCAGAGGTAAACGGAAGATGTGTATACAAAGTGGAACTATTCCTCTAATGAAACCACCGACATGTTAAGAGGTTTCTCATTTTAGTTATTTATGCTGTTTTCTTTCATTTTTAAAGATGACACTGTCCTTTATTACACATTCTGAATGTGTGTGTTATATTTGTACAACGTATTTTCTTTCCATGACCCATTAAAGTGGCATAATGCTTTCTATATTCATGCATCTCATAGCATACAACCTATAGTTTTAAATATTTTTGCATTCTTTCTCAGAGGGGAAAAAAAACGAGTTTTGTAGTAAAGAAAAAAAATGTGGCCAATTATGTCATTTTTATCTTGGTTTCAACTGAACATTATCTTAGGCTCAGTAGTAACAAACGATAAAATGACAAATAAATTCTGACATTCTCTGCATAATCTACATTCTTGGCCATCGAATCTTCATTTCAGCAGCCTCCTAAGCAGTGTTTTTTAGCAAAGAAAAAAGCAAACCTCCAACGTGACTGCCAGCCTAACCCGTTCCACCCCGTGTGTCATGCTGCCGAAGCGCACTTGGAATCCAGGAGCACCAAGTGCCACAGTTCGTCTCCCTGTGACTCATGGCACCAGATGACAAGCAAGCCTCTGTCCTCCGACAGCACCAGAAGCAGAGGAGGGTCCGGGTGGGTGTTCTCGGCACTGTGAATAGACTGAGTGGGGGGCAGGAGTCCCAGGCGCCAGCTTCCGGCACGGACCACCGTGCTGACAGATGGCATATTCTTGGCTAGCGTCCCAGGACCTTGGTCAGCTAGTGAACTTTCCCTGACTCTGTGCTATGTCGACATCCCAGACATCCGGGGACACAGGCCTCACTTATGAATCATTCTGCTAGAAGCTGCCTCTATGCATGTTTTCTGAATGAATGTTCACAAAGGTATTTTGTCCAAACCAAAGTAAGGCGGGTTAGCACTTTGTCACACAATTACTGTGGGTTGTATCAACACAGAAAATGTGCTTTATAATTTAGTCCTAATGAATTTTTTTGACTCATAAATCAATGAACCTGTTACAGATTGAATAATAATATTTGCTTCCTGAAAGCATGTATGATACCAACAAGGTCACAGTTTACTGTCATTTTTAATAGGGGGGAAAAAACGTACTCAGGGGGCATTTAACATATTTTGACAAGGTGACCCACAATTATCCATTAACATTGTATTTGTCTAAGCCCTACTGCATTGATATGCAAGGACCATGTAATAGTTCATTGATGTCCCACTTGGGGGTGAGGAATAAGGCAAGTGGGACCTTTCCAAGGTCTTTCACAGCCAGAATGCATCTTGCTATTGTTGTATTGATTAAACATTTGGATAGTTAATCAACACAGCTCAGCCCTTTTAACCTGCCATATGCAGTATACAAAAAAAAAAAAAAAAAGAGAGAGAGAAAAGATAGGAAGAAATGTCTAGGAGAATGAGGATATATTTTTTCTAATTTTCAAATTTTACACAGAAAACATATCTTTACAGACAACAGGACTGAAATAAAATATTATAGTGTTCCGTGTGGTCTGGAATTCAAAGATGTCTGGACTTTTCTGGACAGTTTTTGCTTGACTTCATTTCTCAATATTTTAGGTGAGTGAAACACTCACACTCTCTGCCAGCATTAAGTTGTGTCCTTTACAATCACCTATGCTCAGCCTGTCTTCTTCAGATAGAACGTTCCTGAGATTCCAAACAAGCCTAACCAAGTTTCCCCTTGGAGACTTGCTGGTTCATTTCTACCCATAGCTTGGCCCTTCCCGTCACATGGACCAATACTGTGATACCCTCTTTCCTTGAGGGAAGATTTCCCTTGAAATCTCATCATTTCCGTGCCTCATTCCCTCTGTTAAGCATAGAAAGGTATCTGTATCCATTTTCCCATGTATGAAACCCTCAGTTTTGCTTCTCTGTATCTCCTCTGCTAAATCTTTTGTCCTGAGCTTTTTTTTTTTTTTTTTTTTTTTTCTTTAACAACGAAACAATTCTAACCCTCCTTTGGGAGATCACCAATTCCGGCCACTCTTCCCCTCGACTTCCTACCAACTAGTAAAGAACAAGGTTATACACCACTCACCTCACATTCTGCCATATAGACCTGTTTTAGATTTCAAATGATACCATCAATTCAACATCCTTAATAATTCATATGCAATCATGGTCAGTTATTCTTTAATTTATTGCACCCATTCACTTTGCAGAACAGTTTCTAACAGTTTCTTTGAACCAGTTCTTCCCAAAGCTCTTTGACCATAAGAATCACCAACTCTAATCATACCTACGTAATCCTAATATCCAAGAACAGGACGTAGGAATGTGTAGTTTAACAAGCACCTTGGGAGCTTCTCAAGATCAGAAAAGTTTGAGACCCACTGACTTAATCCATTCTTTATCCATTTGTTCTGTAAGACCACAGATACCCTCGCTGATCTTTTAAGAATTTAGCTTAAAAATGTGTCTGCAACAAGATTTTTATCTGATTAAGTACAGTTACAGAGCACTTTCTATGTATAGTAATTTACACAGATAGTTTTATTCACCATGCTGCTGAGTTCATTTGATCCGATTTCTGTTTTTTATGGTTAAGATGTACATGATCATGTGTATGTGATTACATTACGTGAATTATGTTTATTTTCAGAGAAGACTCCCTAACCTATAGACACTGGAGATAAAGAATGTGTTGTGTTCATTGCTAAGTTTGTAGGGATATTACTGCACAGCAATAGACAAGTAATATGGAGTATTTTTTTACTTGGCAGCCATTGTTATTTTGAGTCCCATGCCCTTTGAAATTTGGGAATTCTGACCTTTTAACATAACTATCAAGTGCTACCATTCCAATTTACCATCATCTGTGCATTCATATTACATTCCAATATGTACCATGTGAAGTAGGTATTTTTAAAATAAAAATTACATCCCTATGCATTTCTCACCTGAGCTTACTCCTAAAAGACATAACCTCATCTTTCATAAGCTGAAACAGTATAGATGAATTTGCTTTCAGAGGTTTGAGTGCAGTGAAATAAAGCAAACTCCCTGTTGATCATCAAGGAAAAGAGGCTATTTTTTTGCATACAAAAATTACATTGCAGATCTAGATAATTGGGCTATGTTGCTTTTAGGGTTCTTTATTCTTTCAAGTTCAACAGCAGCCTCTATGTGCATCCTGTGTGTGTCCATTATGACCAGTGGGTGTGTGCATTTGTGAAGCACTGCTTACAGAGGAAACTGCAGGTGGCAACCCAGGCATAAAGCAGAGCTATTGATACAACCAGGTAAAAAGTTGCCATCCTCTGTGGGACACCTTAATCAGCCGCACTGAAGAGGGCGGTGCAAGTAGTGGGGAGAGATAAAATGCATGCTTTGCAGCAAACTTATGATCGCAATGGACAGGTCCCTCCGTTTGCTAAAATTAGAGGTCCCAGTGTGTGGTAATTATCTCCCTAAAGGTTTAGAATAAGATGAGAATCTTTCTCAAAAATAGGTCACTATTAACTGGAAAATATGATTCTAGTCTTAAAAAAAAAAGACTAGAAAATTAGCAGTGGGCATTAATTTCTTGTTATTTATGAAAAGCACTTTGGGAACAGGGTCCGTTGAGCCTTATTTCCTTTTTATGGAAACAGACACCATTATTCAATTTTGTCCTATCTTTTTATTAATAGGTGTAAAACACCCCCAGGGAGTTCCAAAGCTGCAGCAGAAACCAGGAGCGATAAAATAATTCTACACCTACATGCTCTCGCTCAGCCTAAGAGTCCTCCAAACCACAAGGAACCCAAGCAAGACTTTGTTAGGCTGGTTTCACCTTCTGAAGGGACAAAGTGACAATATTACTTGAATAGTGGCCCCTGGGCACAGGAACTTATCCTAATATCTCACATTTTTTCTTTTAGAGTTTCCTCATTTTGTGTTAAGAATGCCTACTGTAGATACATCCTTTACAACGTAGGATGTAGGATTTCTATGGGATGATAATAATATTCTGAACTGACTTTCTTAACAGAAATAATTTTTTTAGATTCGTATCTCCCAGGTTGAAAGTGTGGGTCCACAGAGGACAGAGGCTTATTAGACAAAGAGAAGAAAAACTAAGCCATAAAAAGGGAAAAGGATAGCCACAGAAATTACGAGAGAAAAATCACAAAGGAAATTTGCCTGCCTTCACTCTGGACTAGGCAAAGAGATAACAAACGATGTTATTCATACTTAACCTGAAGGCTTTTTGCCAAGGTCAGTCCTTTAAAGAAACTGGATTCTTTTTTGCAGAGTTGGTCACAGATAACAACTCTAATGGTGATGTTCAAGTCTATTGCAGTCGTGATATATTCTAGTGAATAAATAAAACTTGTGAGTAAAAACGCATACAGCATGTAAAGATTAAAAGAGCATAATTCCTACTTAGCTATGTTACTAGTTGAGAAGGCTTGGATCCCAGATTTTGTACCAGATAAACTGGCTGACCTTATCTACTACGTAATGAATCCTCCCTGATGATGAATTGGGGCAAGATAAGCAGACAGCCAACAATCTAGAACACTGATCATAGAAGGAGATAAAGCAGATAATTTTACTGAACTAGCGCAGTTCACTCAAGAAGATAAGGAGCTGAACCTCTGTCTCCAGGGGTTACTATTTGAAATGTTAAGGATATGGGTCAACTTTCTCCCTTTGAAGCAGAAAGAGCGAAAACAAATAAGCAAATAGATGACAGTAGCATAGAAGGAGAAAAGGAGTAGAGACTGAAAAAGGATGAGAGCTTAGAATGGAGATAACTTAGGAGAAACTCAAATTTTAAGGTACTTTGAAATGCTAAGATTTTACTGGATAGTTGTTATATAGATTGCATTGAATGAAGCCTTATTGATGTTATCAAAGAAGTACTAGATAACTTGACATCTGAACCAAAGAAGCCACAGTCTTACTGGTGTGATAGGAGACTCTTACTAATTTTCCTGTTACAATACATTACCGAAAATGCAATTATGCCACGAGGTACAACCAGGAAGGGGCAAATCTTAATGAGGTGCCCTTTTGTAATGGCTGCTGCATCCTGGCCTGCAACTGCAGACTCCAGAATTGCAATCTAAATTATCATTTGAGTCCACCTGACAACAATAATACTATATTTTATTTTTAAATGATGTTTTAAATAGATGGGTTATGGATGACCAATAAAATACGATGGCCTAAACATTCTGAACTAAGCTAAAGGGTTTACCTAGGCATGGCTGCAAGTAAGAAAACCACAAATAATATAAGTTATTGTTTTGGTATTAATTAAGGAAGTAAAAACCTTAGTCACATATAACTAAGGGATGCATCTCCATGGCAGTTTTGTCGAAAGACTTTCCTCCTCTCATAATCCTATTTCGTCTTGCTCACTGACAGTTGTAAATATGCCCATATATATATGACGTGGGTGGTTCTACACCCCACATTGTCCACGCTGTCTTGTGCTGGAATATTGATACTGTTTGGTCTGACTGTGCAGGGACAAACCAAGCTAGGGTGTAAGTGAGGCACGCCAATGGCAGTGTTTAAGTGCTGAGTAAAAGGAGAGGGAACGCCTAAGGGGAAAAGCAGGAAAAGCAAAGCCAACTGTTATAGCTAGGTGACATATATAAACATGTAAACAAACCTAAGACTGTCAGCAGTCAAGAGGAAGAAAGCTAGAAGCGTACAGGGAGGACAGGCGCATTGTAAGAAGTACTGAAATTTTGCCACCAGTAATTTGCTGTCACTGGCCCCTGTCCACGTGCTGTGAGGCACAGGGGAGTTCAATGGTTTATAACTCTGGCTATGCCTTAGAATCAGCAGGAGAACTTTTAAAATCTCCATCCCCAGATACCACCTGAGACACCTTATGTCAGAATCTCTGGGGTCTGGGACACACACAGGCAATATTTTAAAAAATAGCTGACGCAATTCCAATGTGTAGCCACTTGTTGAGAACCAGTGGTATAGAGGCATATACAAAGAGGATTATTTTCCTTTATTGGGAATTAAAAAGCAATAAGGAAAATCTCAAGTCTTCCAGCGATTGTTTTAAGTTCACACTTTAAACAGGCTTCAACATCTGCGTTTTTATGACTCTTCTGCTACTGCTCTCAATCTGCTACTTGAAACTTGAAGATGTTTATTCCCCTCCAATGCACACTCTCCGGTGCACGCCTGTCGTCTGTCATCTAGGCACAGGGCCTTGCTCTTTTTTTCTTTACACGCTTTTCTGCAGCATCAGAAAGACTAATCTATGCAAGCCTGTGTCTGGATGAAAATAGAACATCTAAGTTGAATATCACTCCCCTAAAGGATCTCAGAATGAGCCTCAGTTATCTCCCCAGTGTTACTTTCTGCACTGACCAATCAAACATCCTCTCGGACGGCAGCCGACCAGTATCAGCTTGTTGAATCATTTGAACAACTATAGGTCATTCGATAACAAAATCACATGTAAACATGTGGACTATGAGCAGCATAAACTATATGTATGAGGTTTTTTAAAAAAATTTAATAACCTTCTTTGTCTATATAGAATTCTAAGCTAAAAACTATTGCTTTGCTTAACACTCAATCATATGAGCAGACAGACTGGCAAGCCCACTTTACAGGCAAGAGTGGAAACAGTCCCATATTTAGGATAAGACAGATCTGGGATATAAACCCCGGGCTTCCACACTCACAACTGCTCTTTTCCCATGACCTTCTGATACATCATTTTAAAGTAATCTGATTTCACAATGCTTTACAGTGTAAGAGTAACATCTGTAACATCTAATCCTAGCAGGTTAATTCTTCCAAAAAAATTTTTTTTATTGAAGTATAGTTGATTTACATTGTTGTGCTAGTTTCAGGTATACAACAAAGTGATTCAGTTTTATACATATATATATTTTTTTTCTTTTTCAGACTCTTTCCCATGTAGGTTATTATAAGATATTGAATCTAGTTCCCTGTGCTATACAGTAGGCCCTGGTTGTTTATTTTACATATAGTAGTTTGTATATGTTAATCCCAAACTCTTAATTTAACCTTCTCCCCTTTCCCCTGTGGTAACCATAAGTTTATTTTCTGTGCCTGTGAGTCTATTTCTGTTTTGCAAATAAGTTCATTTGTATCATTTTTAAGGTTTCACATATAAGCAATATCGTATGATATTTATCTTTCTCTGTATGACTTACTTCATGTAGTGTGATAATCTCTAGGTCCATCCATGTTGCTGTGAATGGCATTATTTCATTCCCTTTCATGGCTGAGTAATATTCCACTGTGTGTGTGTGTGTGTGTGTGTGTGTGTGTGTGTATAAATATATATATGTATATATATACACCACTTCTTTATCCAGTCATCTGTTGATGGACATTTAGGTTGCTTCGCTTGTTGCTATAAATATTGGAGTGCATGCACCTTTTCGAATTAGTTTTCTCCATATATATGCCCAGGAGTGGGCTAATCACTCTTGAGCCAACCAATCTAGTTAATTACCTCATAATCTGACACATTTTAAGTCATTGTTAATGCCTCCAACTCAGTCTCACAGCTATATTGGAGCGCCCCATGAGCCAAAACTGCAGCAGAGCTGACCTTAAGGGACCAGGGCATGCATGTTTTCAGCTCTTAAGCTGGGCCTGGCACACCCTCACCTTCACCTGCTTAGATGGCAAGTTGAAGCAACTTGTGAGCGACAGGAACAGAGGGAAGGCCCATTTAGAGGTGGACACTGATGACAAACACAAGCAGGATCAGACTCCTCTTTTTAGATCTAAACTCTCCAAGAGCCCCAGTATGGGTTTACATCATTACCTGCAGGGTAGAGGGCAATATTTCTGGAGTCTAGAATATATAAGGAAAGCTTAATATATATATTAAGCTACTTGCCTAGGTCCTAAAAGGCCAAATAGTGCTAATTTCATGCATGCCAAATCAAGAAAATGATTCACTCTTTCCTGATTTGGGTTTTTAAAAAAGGACTGATCATCAGGGAAACCAGAAAATTCCATCTTCAAGCCCAGCAGAAATAAATAGTGGGCATTTCCCTGAATCGCAGATGGCACAGGGGCTCAGCAAGCTACCACGGTGTTCTTAATAGGGAACACCCATTTGGCTTGAAGGGGAAAAGTCTCATTGGTTAGCTCTGGTCTTCTGTGGGACACAGAACCAGGGGAGACCAGCAAGGTCAGAGCCTGGGTGACCAATCCTGACAGCGAGAACTTCTTCATATAAGGTGCCTGGGTCCCTAAGAAGGGTCTACAAACATCCTAAGCTTCTAAGAAAAGACTGGAGTATATGCATGTTTTCCTGGGGAAGGGGTCCTTCCCTTCTCATAGATCCAAGAATAGGTTAAAATCATGACCTAGAGAAAACCACTAAGCCAATTGCAGGCAAGGATAAGGAAGCCACGAGATATGCCTAGAGCCAGCAACATCTGGGAGCTCATCAAGTTGTTGCTGAAGTTAGAACACAGACTCACAGAAGAATAAAATGAAACTGGAAGGATGATCAGAAGGAAAGCAATTAGGAAGGGAGAATCAAGAACGATACCTTAAGTAAACAATAAGTCTGGGTCATTTTGACAAGGAGGAGTTATAAACTCTTGGCAATGAACTATAAACAGGCCACCCTTTTGTTTCAATTCCCAGTGCTCAGACACCATAAGGCATTTACTTTTCCTCTTACAGCTCTTCAGTTTTTGCCTTTATTGGACAGTCTCCAGTTTGTTTATATTGTCCTTAAATTAAATCAGAGAGCCTCAAACTACTTCATAATCCTATGTATGATGTGATTTACATATGCTAGCATCGTATGTGATTCTTTTGAGCAGAACTTTTATTTACCAGGCTATATTTAGTGCATTTCATATTTGTCTTCCCCTGCCCTTTTTTCTCTCATTTTGCCCATTGTTCAAACCTCATTTATTATGCTACCTAATCCACGTAACCTGATCATTAATGGCTCCTCTCCTGACTTTTCAAGGTCATCTTGAATTATAAGTAGATCTTCCAAGGTACTTGTTACCTCTCCCAACTTAGAGTCTTCCATGAAACTTTATGATCATGTTCCATATTTTATCATCCAAGTCACTGATAAAATGTTAAATATTACCACCCTAGACAGACCCTGCAGAACATCATTTGATGTGTCCTTTTAGGTTGCCTCTGAAACATTAATAACTTCTCATTGAATATGATCCTTGAACCAGTCAGTACCCAACTAAGAGCCAAAGCTGTATTTCCCTAGATTGATAGCGCTATTTTAAATCTATATGCTACAACCCTGAGGAAGGAATTCTTGTAATCTTCTCTTCTCTCTCCTAGGGATAAAAAAGATTTTTTAATTTTAGCAGCTTAAAACTGACTGGTCAACATGTGCCAAACAATAACCCAGGATAATTTAGGACAGTTCATAAATGTGATATTTTCAAAAAGCCATAAAAAGAACTCCCCATTAATAACTCTGACTATAAAGGTTCATCATGGGCTATACTTCTCACCTCTTTGAACTGAATGACAACTCAAGTCAATGCCTTCCTTTTTTCCCTTGTCGCAGCTGCTACTGGGGTGGAAAAGACTGTCGCTGGAAAGGACTGTTGTCCAGGCTCCAAGAAGTCCAGACAAGGTCTCCAGAGACTCTCTATTTTTCCTCCAGATCCTTTTACTGACATTAATGATGAAGCAGCTTTGTCTGTGTCTCTGCCTTGGTTAGCTGTGCCTTAGTGACAGGGCAGCTCCAGATGCATGAGATCAGCAGCTGATGCCATCATGCGAATGTCTAACACTTACTTTAGGTAGGTGACACTTCTTAATATTCAATTCTGTCTTCACAATGTCGACTTGTTCCACCGTACACGGGCGCTTTTTTATCATCATTATTGGGATTGTTGATATTTTGGCCTGTGATTTCACTAAAGGGCATATTTAAAAAAAAAACATTATTATTTATAACCTTTAATGCCAGAAGGGCAGTATAGTATGCCTGGAAGAATATGCATCACAGAGTTATTGTTTAGAAATGGTAATTAATTTTACAGTCAACAGTAGTGTGACACACTGTCTCTGACTAGACGTCCACCGTGGCTTCCTGCCAGTCCTTTGTAAGAATATTAATTGACGTCCAGCTCTAAGCAGCTCCTTTGCTGTGTTTTTGCATGAAACAACATGCCTCAAATTAAATAAATACATTCTAAGCTCGCATATTGAATATCAGATTCTGTATCTTGATGTTGCCAAAATACAATTTACTTGTATCTTTATTTTTCCCTTTTTTCCCCTGTTTAATTGAGGTATGATTGACTATATATATATATATACACACACACAATGTGTGTGTGTGTATAACTGTGGTCTTTTGTTATTAAAGGTGTACAGTGTGGTCTTTTGTTATTTTTCCTCCGTTTCTGTTTCCTTTTTGTTCCCTCTCTCACATGTCTGCCTCTTAAAGAGCCTTTATTATTTGCCTTCCCTTAATGTTACCTCACTGCTTTTCTTCTTACTTGGTATTTGCTGTGGGGAAACTTCTGCAACAAACGCTGTGTTGTCAACAGTCTGAATCAATTTACTCCTGGGTTACAGCTCTTTCTCTTTCCAAGGTTTCCCATCCGACAATACTCAACAGTTTTTGTAATATCATGATGTGTTCATTAACATGCCCAAAATGGCAGATTAGGTGGAATGGCCAGCATTTAAAAAAAAAAAAAAGGTTAAAATTCAAAATGACCTCGACAAGTTAGAGGCTTTGGCACATAAACAGGATTTAGTCTCATAGAAGAAAATGCATATTCCTTCACACCACGGGGAGAACACTGCCCAGTAGAGTAACGGTCAGCTTACTGGGGTGTGGAGTGGCGGGGACGGGCCCCACTTCTACGCAGCCAGTTGCCAGGATGCTAGATTAGTTACGAAGAACCCAAGACACCAGCACTTAGAAACTGGAATGTTATATCTCTGTTAGGATTTTTTTTTTTTTGATATATAATACTTAGAAATCCACAGCTTATATGATAAGATCGCTAGGGGGAAATCAGGAAGAATAGCATTTAAAAAGAAGTTTCAGAAGTACAGGTGTGTACACTCTCCATGTTTACACAAAAATCAGATGATGGCGTCCTTAACATATTCATTTCCTGCTTTAAAGCAAGCACAGCAGTTCTCTGTAATCTACATCATTTCTTTTGGAGAGAATTTTTATGAATTAAATTATTATCAAACCACCTGAACACATTATTCACCTAATAAATACAATTTTAGATCTGGCTGTGAGTACCTTTTCCTTCTTCTTCTGGAAGACTTTGTTCATCTAAAATCTTACAGGAACTCTCTGTATTCAAAAGGAGGAAAACTGGCAGGGGTTCTGGAGCACAGCCAGCACGGTCCTCCTGCCCCCATGAGGGAAAAACCGATCCAAACCAAGGTGGGAAAAAAAGCCAGGCTTCCTGAGGGTCAGAACTACTTAGCACCGCTGACACTATTCAAACCCGAGTCTCCGGTCCTCTGGTTCAGGCTCTTTGCACTGAATACACTGCTTCCTGAAAAACACGTCCTATTTTGAGGTATTCTTGATTATCACAGATTTGTTTTATCCTTTTTTTTTAAACACTTTTAAATTTCTGTTCTCGTGTTCTCTCACTTATCTCCCAGAAGCCATTTGTTATGTAACAGATGCACATGTGTTCCTGCTTATAAATATTATACAGTAAGTGAAGGAAATATGGGAAGGTGACGGGGGGGAAGGTGACTGTGACTCTCAGACCTGCAAACTGGAAATGCTGGGAGTGTGCTCTGTGTCTCAGGGGCAAAGTTCACAAGAGGAAGATCCAACTGGGATGCAGAATCTGGTCTTGTGTCATTGGAATGTTTGGTGTCATGGAGGACCACCTGGGGGAAGTCAGTAGGGCACCAAGTATAACTCTGTGATGATATTATCGTAAGCAAGAAGCTTAAAATCAAATTCATTACCGGGGAATTGAATCCAGGGAACACGACTTCATTAAAAAGTATGACTTTATAAATAACTACACATAAACAGACCGCTTTGCCTTAGAGAGTAATATATTTCAAAATTATTATCTACTTAAAATATTTTACCTAAAAGAATTCACAATTAGCTCTCAATATTTAAACAGTACATTAGAAATGGAATGTTTATAAATATCAGAAATAAAAGCCACTCCATTACAGTATGAACGTATGCTAACACACCACATACTGGCTTTTGAATTTAATACTGATAAGGTTTACCATATCTGTTTCTTTTTTTCTTAACTGAGATAAAGGCTTACATAATATCGAATATAAATTTGTGAAATATCAAATTTAGCAGATAGTGTTTAAACATTTGTCTTTTGGAGAGTATTGTTAAACTTAACTTTTATTCACTCGGGGAATCAAAGAAAAATGTGGTGATGCTAGTGAACCTTTGCAAATCTTTTATTTGACCACTTTTAATGCATGTTTAATATTTAACATTCATCTTATTACAGATAGGAATTGTGAAATGCTTGTGCTTTCTCTAAACAGTTTTAAAGTTCAATGCACAGTCACAATTCAGAGGGGAGATTTCACACATTTATGGAAAATAAGCCATTTTTGCAGTAAAGTTGCAAAGTGTGAAAGAATTCTTGTTTTATCTGCCTTACTTATCATGTTTATGAGTTATTTTGCCTGGAAGTAAATTGACAAGTTGTCAATGAACAATAGACAGTGCCCCAGCTAGGCTTTTCACAGGTTCAGATGCCTTTGGGCAAAAGGGCTAAATCTGTAGTTGTGATCTAGCATATGGAGCGCTGAAAAAAGTGGCAACAGGGTGAGAGACATTCCCTGCAAAATGCACGCGGTTGTTGCTCTCTGACCAATCTGCTCAGACCACCGTACATTATGAATTCATGCTCCATCTCTCGGCTGGCTGTCCAGGAACAGGACTGCTCGCCTCCACGTAACAACTCGTTTCTGTTCAATCCCCAGTGCATTTTTGTCCGTTTTGTCACTTTAAACCATTTTGTCCTGCCCAACAATAATGATTAAATATTCATCTTTAATAATAAAAAGCTACTTCCTCATCTTAGGTGGCTCTTGGTGGGAAACGACCCACACAATCTTATCAGAAGGAAAACAGTCTCAGTCCCTTCTCTCTGTGGCTCAGGCTGGACCCTGCCTTCCACCTCTGGCCACCACGTATTAGAACTACCTTGTTGTAACATTTCAAGTCTTTTTCTCCCATCTCAATTTTCCAGAATGCTCTTGTGAGCCTGTTTCATGATAACTCGTTCTGCTGAATAAATTACTAGAGAGCTAAGTGGTCTTTCAATAGATGGCACTCTTTGTTCTGAATCAGCCCAAATACTGTTCGGCCACTTCACTCAAAGGCCAGTTGTTCTGAAGCTCTTATCCTCCAAGTATACCATTCTCTAGGGCATAGTGAGGGGTGTGCTTTGGGGTAAAAGCTAGGGCTGGGATTTCTACCTGCAAGAAATGAGGAGGACCACAAAAGATACAGCCTCACTGGCACAAGTCTGTTAGAAAAAAAAAAGGCTGCGCTTTGAATACGAGGAAGGCCGAGTCCCCTAGGCCAGTGGTGGCAGATGGGGGCTAGAGTCACAGAGCCAAGAGTTTGAATATAGAGAAAAGATCAGAGAATTTATTTAATTTATTATAAAACCCGAAGGTGATGACCACTCATCTTCCTGGGCAGCCAGCTCATGACCAGGCTGGAGGCCAGAGACAAAGTAGGGATACATATCTGCTCTCCAGGGGCCTCCAGGTTACCACCCGCCCCTTCTGCCCCATCTTCACTTTTATTGACCATGGTGGAACCTGACTTGCCATCTTTCCCTCATCTCCAGCCATCACCTTGTGTCACTTCCACACCAAGCAGATGACCCCTTCAGAGTCTGGAATCCTTCTCCCGTGACGTCTCCTCCAGGATCCACCTCCATTCCACTTCAACAGCCCCATGTCTTGGCCACACTCTGGACCTTGTCCCCATTTGTGAAATAATCCACCCAGAGAATGGGATCTCCCGCTCATGCCACAATATTGTAATTTACTTCTCCCGCTATTATATTAAGACCCACTCTCCAAACTCAGTTAAGTTCTCCAATACTTCAACCCCTGCCTATTTCAGTTCCCAACTCCACTCACCTTCCTTACTGTTAATAATTTTAATAACAATATTACCAAAACCCCCAATTCACTCTCTCTCTTCATATAAAATGTAATGGCCAATAACATCTTCCCAGATTCAGAGACATGGGCTCAAGTTCTGACTTTTGCCACTTGGGAAAACCTGCTGTGTTCACCTATAAATTGGACTCAACATTTAACAAATACTCTTTTTTGAGAAACTGCTGTCTCAATGTACTGCTGATGTTAATGAGATAACACAGAGATTTCCTTCAGATCAGCCCCTTCCTCCCTGTATCCTCTTACTCTTCTGCTATGACCATCCTGCAAATCCCTGAGAAAGGAATAATGCCCCTCTCCAGTTTTTATCTGCTCCTCCTCACAGGCTGCAGAAGGCATCTGGAAAAACCTCATGACTGTAAACTTAGCAACTCCTAGTAATTCCTCCACACCACCCATGGTGGTTCTATCTCTACTTGACTCCCTTTCCCAGTCCTCACACCAGCTGATCCAACTCTTTCCCATTCTCTTTAAGCCTTCCCTCACTCAACTCTAAGATGATGGTTGTGCATGCCTCTTCCTTTTCAGAGAAAATGCAATTCAGTGAACATAAAGTACCTCAGTGTCTGACCTCTTCCCCTCTCAACTCACAGTCGACTCTGGTATCCACAGGAGGTTGGTTCCAGGACCCACCCTGATACCAAAATCTGCTGATGTTCAAGTCCCATAGTCCATATATTTATGGAAAAAAATCCACATATAAGTGGACCCATGAAGCTCAAACATGTATTGTGTATCTGTCATTATCCACCTTTACAGTTACCACTTTTTTAAGTGGTGCCCTACTCCTGTCCAAGACTAATTCCTTCACCTGTGTTCTTTATACCTCTCTCTCGATGCAGAGTTGCTATATAGCACTCATAAATGTTTTAAGATGCCCTCATTGCTATGTGGGACCAATTTTAATGCACAAACTAGGAGAAGTCTTATCTTTTCTCCTTTGTAACTTAAACTTTACTCAGCTTTTGCTTTCTATGTCTATGTTTGCCAGTTTTTCCAACAGCTTATAGCAATGGAATGATTTATATTTCCTTCCTTTCCCTTATCTTCCCTCTGGAGGTTGGTGTTAATAAATGGGGAAATAGCCAGAATGGAGGAAGATGCCAAGCAAAGGAGAGAGGTGTTTGTTGAGGAAAACCTATAAAATAATATATGTAAGCCAGATAAGCAAAAGTTCGATATTAATCTCTTTGAAAGAAGATATACTCTAGGATGATGTCAAAATCCATTAAGACACAGACAACAACTAGGATGATCAAAATATGCTCCTCATTGTCTGAATCCTATTTCCACATTAAAGTAGCATTCTCCAAGGTAGAAAGAATACCAAGGTCCTACAAGGCTTATTTAATCTTTCTAAAATATAAAAATTAATCCCATAACTTTATCTAGGACCTAAAAAAGAAATTCCAAATACCATCTGAGACTCCAGAAACCCACACTTCTCCAGAAGTGTCGATGGAGAAAAGGCGATTGACCAGATGTCTGTTGTTCTATCTGCTTTATAGCACATGCTTATTATCTACTTTTAGGTTTGTCCTCTTTTTCTTTATTATTTTCCCTTTTCTCCCTTTGCCCAAATTTCCCATTCCTGTTTCATTTACCTTTGTTTTTCTTCTCCGTCTCCCTTTTCTTTCTTACTTCAACCCGACTATTTTGTTTGCCTCTATTGACTCTAAGAAGAGATTTAAGAGGGATCATGTGGTTGACTCTCTCATTTTACAAATGAAGAAATTGAGACCCCAAAGCCTAAGTGACTTGCCCAACACCTCATAGTAGTTGAAAGCAGAACCCCAGGGCTAAGGTGCAACACTCCTGAAACTCACCCTGGATTCTTTCCATTATACCCCCCCATCTCTTTCATCTCTGACCTTCGCGGTGCAGACTGGCCTTCAGATATTTCCGGCACAGTGAGAATAAAAGCAGTGAGGGGCTACCATAGTGGCAGGAATACGTGTCCCACATGTTTGGTGAGTGTAGTGAGCTCCTGATGTGCCCGCTCTTCCCAGTCGTGGAAGAATGCCATAAACCAAACCAAGCACCTTTGCTGTGCTCCTGCTATGGAACTGCCTCTTAATTAGCACCCTACCTGCCTCCTCTCACTGCTGTACACATGCACAGACATACCTTTCTCAGGACCCCACTGAATACCACAATTTGCCCTGCCCCCTCCACTCCCTATTTCCCTTTCCTCACTCTACAGCATTTATCACCTTGCAATATACCATATAAATTGTGTATTTGTTATGTGCATTGTTCATTATCTGTCTCTCCTTGCAAGGATACAAGCTCCATGAGGGCAGAGTTCTTATTCTCTTCTGTTTGTCGGTATAGTCCAACCACTTAGAATAGTTCCTTCTGTTTTGCAGGTGCTCAATATTTGTTAAATGAATGAACTGAATTAATGAACCAGAGGGACTGGCACACATAGTGCTTCTCTCTCAGGATTCCTGGAGACCCAAGGATGTGATCATAACCAAAACGAATTTAATATGCAAAATAATTAAGTTGTCCAACTCATCTGCTCTGTTTCTATGGTGTATGGGGGGCATAAAGGGAAAGAGAGAGAGAGAGAAGAGAAGAGAGGTATTATATTATAATGAAAATGGGATAATTTATAAGTGATGCATTTTTAAATTTTAAATAATGAAAGATGAGTTTTCAGGTGCAATAATTTTTAGTCCTCTCTTGTTGGGATTTCTGGTACCAATTAATCCGACATCTCTTTTCAGAAACGATTTGAGATTTTACAGGTAGGAATAAAAAAGATCACATTTGTTTTATGTCTTGCTGACAAACAATATGACTGAAAACACAGACAGGAACTAAGTGTAAATGGGCTTCCTACTTGTAAGCCTATGTCAAAACTTTCCATGTAGTCATAGGAAGAGCAGCAGGACAACTGCCAACCTCCTTCTGTGGTTGGGTTCGCTCTGCAGGCTTCTGAAGCAGGAAAGCAGCAGCTGTGCCTCTGGTAGGAAGGGGATCGAAGAGGAAACCAAGAGCTGGAGGTGCACATGCTCAGTGATCTTTTCCTCCAGCTCTGTGGGAGAGGGTAACTGGAAGCTTTCCGCAACATACTTCCAAGAGGGCAAAAGTTCCTATTTAATGGACCATAAATTCCTTAGGTTCCCTATGACATTTCACCGGGTCACAACTTTTTAAAAAACAGATTCTACAGTCATAAGGTGCCAAGATCATTTCCACAGTTGACCCCAGGCCATGTCTATGCCGACCTCTTGAACCCCTCTCTTCAAAGGAGGAAACTGGAGCTAGAAAGCATCTCTTTACAGACATCGAAGCAACCCACTCAGGCGCACTCAATGGCCATCCAGTCAACCGTGCATCTGGAGAAAGCATGGATAACACTCCCTTCCATAAATTACAGAAAACAAATAGAGGTAAAATGCAGTCATGACATCACGTCTAAGAGAAAAACAAACATCACAAGTAACAGGTGCAGAGTTGTAAACGTTAAAGCAAAGCTGAGAGGTGAAACGAGAAGTTACTTTAAGAAGTAGTTGGCAATCATCAAGATTCTCTTTTTTTGGTCCAGAATAACTCTTTTAAAATCAGTAAAATCCTGACCACTACATCTTGGTTACTTTTATGAGAAAGCATGCAGTTTGCCTAAGTCCAAGAATTCTGACATCTGCAATGCTCCTTGAAGTCTTTTGAATATCAGGCTCATTTCAGGATCCAGAGCTGCTATGTTAATTCACTCATGATTCCAACTTGTGGATAGCATTACTCCTTAGTAGAGAGCCACAGAAAGTCAGTATCTCCTGGAATTCTGGGACTCAAGACCATCTAGCATCACGAGGTGAAGTGTCTATGGTTTAAACAAAAATGGTGACTTAAAGCTATTTCAAAAAAGTCAATTACTATTTAATGCCCTAAAAATATTTATACAGATATAGTAGGCTGAATAATGCCTACATTCTAATCTGTGGAACCTGTAAACATGTCACCTTACAAAGTAAAAGGAACTTTTCAAATATGATTATGCTAAGTATCTTAAGATGGGGAGATTATCCTGAATTACTCAGATGAGCTCAGTATAATCACAAGGGTTCGTGGAAGAGGAAGGTATGGAGGTCAGAGAGAGAAGAAAGTGACATAACTACAGAATCAGAGATTGGAATGATGCTGCCATGAGCCAAGGAGTGTCAGCAGCCTCTAGAAGCTGGAAGAGGCAAAGAATGGATTCTCCCTGGAGCCACCAGAAGGAAACAGTCCTGCCAACACCTTGATTTAGACTTTTGACCTCCAGCTATAAGATAGATCTGTGTTGTTTTAAGCCACTACATTTGCTGTACCTTGTTATAGCAGCAATAGGAAACTAATAACACAGGAAAATAAAATTCAGTTGAAAGAGTTCTCCAGGAAGAAATGGATTATCTAGGCAAAGGATCTCTATGGGCAAGGAGAAAGCTGTTGCCAATTCAGCAGTTACAAGAAAACCTGAAATTCTTGATTTATGTTTTGTGTAAGAGCATGAATTGTTGAAAAAAGGAAAACACGAAGATACATCTGGGATTTCCTAGCTTTGATTCACATTAGAACACGTACATACCTGAGTATATTTCAGTCCATTCCTAGCCATCTATCTTTGGAGAAAAGACCACTTAAAAGCCTGCTCATTGATAAGGTCTTTATTTAGAAACTCCTATCTGATCCTAATTTAAAGATAACTTGTTTGATTAGATCTCAGGCTCATATTTCTTTTTTTCCTGAGAGAAAGGATTATAGGCATAACCTTCAAGAACATTAATGATTATACATTGTTTTTTCCTGTCATTCAGTTGAATTACTCTAACCATATGAATACTCTATACTACCTGTGTGACCAGATTCTCTGCACATAAGGAAAGGAATTTACCCTGTGATGAAGCAATGCTGAGCATTTACAGTGTGCTTCACAGGCCCAGCTAACTTAAAGACTGAAGACAACAGCTACTGCAAGTCTCCTTTTGAGAAAATAATGTGTACATATTCAACCTTTATGATTTAATTGCAGTTGAAATTTTTTATGCATAAATATTTATTGCAGAGTTATAGCAATGAGAAAAACAGAAGCAATCAAAATAGGCAATAATAAGAGAATTACGAGACAAGTGATACATCCATGAGCAAATATTACATTGCAATTGAAATTGATTGCAGTTCTGCACACATGAACAAGTGTTGCTGAAATTACAGAGTCCTGGACCTCCAGGTTGGGTGTGATGATCACATTACTAATTAAGAACGTCTCCTACCACAGTGACTCCACTTCTTTTTATGGTGGTCTTTTCTAAGATGAATTTGTAAATGTGCTTGAGTGGACAGAGATATCACGGTTGCCCTCTCTTCCAGACTAAACAGGGATTTGATAGCTTTATTTGATAGCTTTCTGTAATAGGCATTCCCTGTGCTTTGCTCACCTTTTTTTTTTTTTTTTCTGTGTCCATATTAGGAGTAATTCCTCTAATCTTACTACCTCTGGCTTTTGATGGGGCTACTCTAAATTTCTAACTGGTTTCAAGTTAAAAGGTACTATTGGGGAACTTCACCATGAGTTCCAGATGAGAGACCATTCAGCGAAGGTAAGAAGTCCCCAGGCTGGCGGGCATCAGGGGCATCAGGGGCATCAGGCGGCTCTGCATCTGGAGCAGCCATGCCCACATCTGGCACACATACATCTCTAAACAGTGAATATAACTAGGTAGTATTTTCATCCTTTTTTTTTAAGCCCAAATTAAGGCATAGTGAGAACCACTAGCAGGGTTTATGTTTGAAGTCTATAGGCTGTCAGAAACTCAGTGGGGTTTTTAAGAGATTGCAGTGAATAATCTTTAGTTGTATACATGTCAGAAAACATGTGGATTGCTATCAATCTCCTCGGTCAGGTATCCATTCAGTGAATTTACCAATAATGCATGTTTTATCCTGGTTTTAAATGGGATCTCATTTTTCATCATCAGCAGATATGGGTAAGAGCAAAACAATGCAAAAAACGAACATGAAGTCAACTGTTATTTACTATATAAAATTAATTATGGGCTTAGAAGGGCCTTAGAATAGTGGAATTTAAGATGTTCTGTAGGATCAAATAGATCTTGGTTTTAATTACTGCTTCCAGGTTCGAGGACTAATTGTATTCTAGTACTTCAGTAACTTTAGAAAAGTTACTAAAACTCTCTGAAACATATTTTTCTCCTCTTTAAAATGGAGATAAAGTGTATAATTTATGGACTATAAGGGTTATATAGGATTCTAAGGGTTAAATTAAACAATACACGGAAAAAGCTTAGCATTGTACCTTCCATATAGAGAACACTCAAAAAATCATAACTATTATAATTTGCAATATTATTAAACAACATTTAAAAATATTGTTAAGTTCCATTCTGGGTTGGCATCTAACCAAATTAGAAATGTTATTTTTGTCATTTAATGAAAAGTCCAGGGATACGGACACCAGGGCCAACATCTCAGCTGCCAGGTCCTCAGTGTCCCGGGTTCCCGTCTTTCTCCCCAAGCACTCCTAGGACATGACTCCTGTCCTCGTTATTATAAGAGGGCACCTGCTCCCCAGCCACCGCCTCCTCCGGTATCACACCAACATTTCAGGCAATCACAAACCAAAATGCCCAGGACAGTTAAACCTACCTCCCTCTTAAAGTCTGCCAGGGAGCTCCACCTGATGACTTCCACTTACATGTCTTTGGCCAGAACTATGTCACAAGACCAGCTTTAGCTTCTAGGAAGCCTGGGAAATACTACTTCAGAGGAAACTAGGGAAAGTTTAAGGAAGAACTTTTTAACTAAGCACACTGCCACGACCGACAAAATCGGGATTCTATGAGTAGAAAATGAGAGGCAAATGAATATTGGCTAGGCAATCAACAGTCCCTGCTACATCATTTTGATGACTTTGGTCATACAACCAGTAGGAATCCCGATGTAACAGACCTGACAGAAAACTAAAGGCTTCCCACGTAGTTAACATGCTTTTCCTTGGCTTTTCTTGAATCACAGATAAACCACTTTCCTTATTTTTGTGGTTTCCTTGCTATTGTTCCACCTCCTTTAAGGGACTCTTCCAATATAGTGACCCCTTAACACTTGAACTAGTTTTTGTCCTGGCTTTCTTTGGATTCCTCTGAAAATTTTTAGTTATCCAGCATCTCATCATGTGTGATTCTGGATTTATATTTGTCACTCTTTGAAAAAAAATTCCCACTTGATTTCCTTAATTAAATGTGTCTAAGATCATTTTTATGATTCTCTCTCTACCAGACTATCATTACCAACTCCCTCCTTAAAACAAATAACATGGCCTTTTATTTCTTCAATCTTGTAGTTTAACTCTTCTTTTTTTCTAATCCTTTACATTTAGCCTCTCACAAAGTCCATTACCACAGCCTCGTTCTAGACTCCTTTTCCCTCTTCTCTTCCTCAACATCAAATCAGGTGCCGAGATCAGCCATTTTTTTTCCCTAAATAGCTTTTATAACTATGACTTCCCCCACAGCCACCAGCCTACACCAGGCCACCATTACACCTAGTCAAGGATACCACACTCCCGCCCATTTGGCTTCCTTCTCTCATTCTTGCTCACCTCAATCTATTCTCCACACTCAGAAGAGCCACCCTCTTCAACGCAAACCTGGTCCTAATGGTGCCTCCTTGCTTAAATCTCTCCAAAGCTGTCATAGGATAAAGTTTTCAAGCTCCTTTACGTGACATAAAAAGCCTTCATGGCCTCCTTTCTCCTCACTCACAACCTCATCCTCTAAGTCCCAGTCAGATGAGCTTTATTTAAACTTCTTCCAAAGTCCCATGTCCTTTCACTTTACAGGCTTTTCATATTTCACTCCTTCTATCTGAATTATGTCTCCCTTGCCTAACTCACGTGCATCCTTTGAGACCTAGCTTATAATGTCACTTCCTCCAGGAAGCTAATAGCTATGTCTGTGACCCGGACCCTAACCTCACTGGACCTGAATGGTTATTATTTCCTCCTAGCCTGATAATTCCTAAGTTCAGCTTTCCTTCATAAGAAAAAAAAAATCTCTCCTCGGTATTATGTTGATGACAACATATTAGTAAACTCTAGTGATTTCTAACTTCTATCCCAAAAGTAGGAGCAAATTTTTTTTCACAGAGGTCCAAATTATCATTTTCAATTAAGAAATGTCCCTATATAACATTTTCAAATGTCTGACCCAAGCAGAAAAAAAAACAGAATTATTTCTTGCATAACTCAAATCCTCTCATTCCTGGATCTACAAGCAGATCATGTGCACATCTCAGAATGTCTTCTCCCACAGGTCCATCCTCAAGTACCCTCTTGTTCTCATACTTCATAAGACTTGCTTCTCCACAAAACTGTTTTATGCAAACTCCTAGATTAAGCCATGCCAATCATTTTGGCACTGACAGTGATGTAAAATGTAGTTGGTTACATTTACTACATTTACTTCCTTTTTTCCCCTCTGTAATTTGTGTCCATCACTGACATTCCTTAAAAGAAGGGATCTTGCCTTTGACATACTTTATAATATAAAATATATACTCCTGAGGAGAACAGCAATAGTAATAAGGTTTAAAATAATATTCTACCTCACTCATTTTGTTGAAATCCTGTTTAAATAATAATACAACATATTATTAACATATACGTACATACTAACATATACATACATATTAACATTAACGTATATGTATGGCTGATAATACTGTCATTTTCATGCAGTTTGGGGTTTCTCAGCTATTGGAAGTGCCAGACTTGTTTGGTAAGAAATATTTATGCAACCATGAAGTAGAGAGCATGATGGTAATCAATTAACATAAGAACGGATAACAAGGAATACTAAGACTTACGATACATGATGTATGAAATAGCACTAAACTAGACTTGTTGTCAGACATAATTAGAAGATTGTGATGTTTCGTGATGTCAATAGCTTATATCTGACAAGGGTAAGACACCTATATTAGTTGATATTATCTTAGCCAAAAAGAATTTAGTTAAGCAAGAGGAATTTTGTAATGTTCTCAATAGATTTAAGGAAAATAATGAACACATTATATTTTAATGTCTTATAAACTGCCAAATTATTAATGATCTGGAGAGACTATTTGCACTTTCTCATTTAGAAGTTGTTCCGACTTTAATTAAATATCTTCATGCAACGGTGAAGCACTCTTTCCAGTTCTCTGCTTTGCACACGTGGATTAATGGGAGGAAGAGCCCGAGAGTTCTGATGTGCCCTTTTACTGAAGGGGCTAAAATGGCTCCAAAGTGAAACAAGTATGGTGATGGGGTCAGACCTTGGGAGGTGGGGTTAATGGTGGGGAATGTGGAGACAAGAAAAGAGGACACGGTATTGACTCCTTCCCTAGCAAGTTATTATCTGAAGCTGCTCACAAAAAGTACTTCGAAATATAAGCCCGCAAAGTTCAAGACATCTAGTTTTCTTCCAATCACTGTTGACCACGTTTCAATACCTAGCATTGTTACAATTATGGAACTAGAGATTTTTAATCACGTGTATTATTTTCAAAAAATGCGTATCAGCCATTTCAGAAAATGTTAAAACTCAGACTGTTGGCAGATTTCTAGACAATATTTGAAAGTATATTTCCTTTCTGATATTTCCAGAACTGAAGTTCTCTTGGATATCACTTTGTGCCTCCTATTCACTGAAGTATTAAATATTAAAACTGGCTTCTCGCGAGTAAATTATAGATATTTTAAAGGAAGACACTTAGCAAGTTGATTAAGCTACCTTGCTAAAATTAATTTGAAGCTAGCAAAAATTATGAAACATTTTTCCTATAGCAATTATGACGACTTGTACATATCCCTTGACGAGATTTCAAAACTGAACAGAAATATCTGCCTTGTTAGAGATTTTTTAAATGTCTGGCTAAGTTTTCCTTAATTATTTCTCCCCTTCTGTCAGCTGTGTTATTGCCCTACTGGTTTAAAGGTTAAACAAAGTACTAGATCTGTCAAAGTGAGTGAAACCAACTGGTGAGGAGCTATCAAAAGGTAATCAAGGCTAATAGGTACATAATGGCTATCGGGGTCCTGTTTGCACTCAGATACATCACCACAGACAGGACGCAGCTTTCTCTGATGTCCTTGTTAAAGAAAACACGGAGCAATCCAGACATTCTGTGGTTAACACCAAGTGAGCAGACAGATCTCACTCCCTCACCCCCACCTCCAGGATAAAAAGCTGATAAAACTCCACCTCTGAAAGTAGTAGATTGAAATTTGCTCTTGTGTGGTGTAACTATTATTTCAGAGCAGAAATTGCAGATTGTGCCCTTACCCTGTGTTCATTTTAAAATGAATACAATTCCCACAAGAGACACAGCCTTCTTTCAAAGATACCTGATAATCTGGCGTCTCTCACAGGCCTTTTTAAAGCACTATTTACACCAATATCTGATTTAAGCAAAACAAATCAGATACAGGGAGAAAATGGGAAAGCACAGATAAGGAAAGTCTGTAGGGTACCTGGAGCCTAAAATTCTTCCTGCATTTTTTTTCTTTCTGGTGCTTATGATACGTTTTCATGAATGACTGCTTTTCCGTGCCAGCTGACACAGTGTAAGTTCTAAGTCTTATTAACTGTTCCTTAGAACAACACCTACACTGTAACCGCTGGCTGTGTGTGATTTTAGTGCTTCATCATTTTGACAATTATCTGTTGTGGCTTAAGTGCTTGAAAAGCTTAGTGTAAACAATAATGCAGGGCATTAAAGCATTTATTTACTGTGCGGTGAAATTAATTCTTCTTAGCAGTTCTTGTGATGGCTGACAGGAAGTGAAATCTAAGATACACGCAGGAAACAATGGGCCACTTACAATAACAGTTTAAACTTTGGGAGGCCAGTGAAAGTTGATTTTTCACCTATATATATATATATCCAGGCCTCTTGGAGGTCAACACATCTTCATGAATAACACCACCACCACATGTATGATCATGTGAATTAAAGTTTGTACAGACTGCTTCAGAATTGAGTTCAGAGTCTGCAGAACCAGGGAAAGCAGCACAGTGTTTCTCAGCATAGAAAGCCTTTCGAGAGACAATCTCTTGAGTTCTCCCATTGGGTTGCTAATGCCAGGAAACTTTGTTCAAATAAAATGATCTAAACAAATCAGAAGCCAAAACAAGTAGTAAGAGGAGAAATATCTAACATCAACCCTCTCCCATCCCACTCCACCACGTTTTAGGGATTTCAGAAAAACAAATGTGAACTAAAGCTGCGGTAACTTTAATTTGTCAGCCCACGTCCTTAGCCTCAGATCACTCTCCAAGTCATTAGATTTCCAAGAGGCATATTTTCATAGACATTACTACCCATTGTTGTGTTTTATTTTATAATGGAATCAAAACCCTAACGTTCCCTATTACCAGTTAAGCAGAACCTTTTTCTAATGCATTTTGTTCTGTTGTGTTTCCAAGAATCCTCTTTGTTTGAAACCTGATTTAAATTAGCCCTTCCAAACATTCTCACAGGAAGGTCAAGACTTTATCTCAAAAAGTTTGGGGATTTTTCTTGTAAAGTCACTGACAATTCTCCAACAAATCAAAACCTCAAGTGACAGGTTCATTCTTCAGTTCTATACTTAACTTACACAATATAAATTTCTTAGCTCTGTCTAGAATTCACCATAAAAAAAAAAAAAATTATGGGTCAGCATTACAGGCAAGTTTAAAAAAAAATTTCCTTGCAAAAAAGAAATTCTACTTCATATCTTTCTTAAAATATAGAGAAATCTAGATTAAAACAGCACTGCTTATCATGGCCATCCTATTAATTATTATTGACCAAATACACACAGGTATTTTTTTTCTTCCATCTGCATGAGCATGTGTGGGTGTCCAATACCTATGAAGGACAGTCCTAATATTCAGGAAGAATAAAACTTAATCTACACAATGGGATAGAAAAGGGACCAAGCAGCTATCTACTACACCAAGATATCTCAGGCAAGAGGCTATTCTGGTGCATGAAATCCCCACTCACTTTATAGGGTTATAGCTGTGCTCTTTTGAGAGCTAATGATGATACTCAAATACATGTTCCCTGCGGAATCCATCACTCATTTTCACTTTGGCATGATCTAGTTTATTAGTCGCATGGTTCTGGGAAAATGGAACCAAGACAAATATGCTAGTGAAAGGTCCAGCGAAAGACATGTCCCCAAGAACCGTGGGCTTGGGTACACCGCCTTGCTGGAAGGAGGGTGCAGGAGCTCAGCACAGGGGTACAAATTGACTCTAGATTGGAGAAAGGAGTCTTACAGTAAAATAAGGCAATGATTCACTAAAAACAAATTCCTCCACCTCATATTTTGCCCTATCATTGTGTATAGGTTTTCTTCTCTCTTTCTCTCTGCATATGTATCAATCTAGATAGATACACATATTATTCAGGACAACAAACCCAGGCATATTTGTACTTTCACAATATTTTTATTTTCATGATTACTATTTGCAAATATCTTTCTTGATTATACCTGTGAAGTAATTTATATGCAAATAGCAGTCACATTAGATAGGCCAACATGCCTATTTCTTTCCTAAAATAATATGCAAGTTTATTCCTAGCTCTCTTTTCTTTTGAAAAGACGTCAGTTCAGATGTTCATGCCAGTCCTTACTGACATGAACACAAGTTTTATAAAAGATGGTTAGACAAGGAATATACCCTGATTTAATACAATTAAATACAATACAATTACTGATACTCAGTACTTGAAGGGTGATTTTTTTCTTAAATCATATCTCAAGTATTTACTTACAAATATTAAATTCTCTATTAGGAAAACCACCTACTGGACCACTTCATGGGTTTATTCTATTAATGTGCTATTACTAATATTAATGAGCTATTAATGGCAGCCTGCTTTCAATAACAATTTTTTAATTTTGAAAGTTTGAAATCACTTTGATGCTTTGCTCTTCTCAACAATTCTTTTTTATTTTTTAAGTTTTTTAAATTTCTACTTTTTTTGAGGGGGGAAGTAATTACATTTATTTATATAATGGGGGTACTGGGGATTGAACCCAGGACCTCATGCCTGCTAAGCATGTGATCTACCACTGAGCTATAGCCTCCTCTGCTCCTTCTCAACAACTTTTTACTATTTTCCCTAAAGGATTTCAACATGTCAAAAAATATGACTTCTGCAACTCAGGGGTGTGGAGGAGATGATGATCTCATATTAAACATTAAGTGGTTTTCCCAAATGACAATTGCAATGAAAGCATATGAATCACAATTTGATATTTTCACTGAATCCCACCCACTTCCACCACCGTACAGTGTTCCAAAAACCGGGAACACACTGACAGTATAATTTCATTACCCACTCAGGGGCCATGTTGTATGTCGTGAAACTCATTGAGAATAACTCGTATTCAGTCTTCTCTTTTTGCTGGGCCTAAGTTCTGGGGAAGAGGTAGAAGCAAAGCGGCTGTGTTGAGTGTAACAGCAGCCCAATATGCTTCACAGGTAAGCCTCTCCAGAACAGTGATCAGTTTATAACTGCTAAACAACATCAAAGGATCTGAGGCTTAAGTCCGGAGAGCCTAAAGCAAAAGAACTCAAGTTATAAATGGAATCGCTTCTATATAACAAACATTAAAAAGGGAGGGGAGCTTTTATAGAACAAAGAAAAGTGAAAAGGGTTTTATTTATTTATTTTGAAACGGCCATTTCCCTGTCCTTTTTCTATAAAAAGAAAGTTCTCGTTGGCATTACCCCTGGATGGGCTTGGGAAACTCTGTTGTCACTGGGGGAAAGAAATTTGCCACCTGTAAGCCATTAGGTCTGGGACAAAAATCAAGCCTGGAAACTGCCAATGGTTCTCTGTTTAATTTTAAATGAGAGGGGAACAAGTCAGAGGCAGAGAGTGACTCAATGTGTCCAGGATCCAAAAGAGAGCATTTGGGACTCCGTGCATATAGTCAGTACCACCGTGTTGCCTGAGCTGACACCTGCAGGGTGTGTAGCTTTGTCATATGTTCTCTTGGAGAATAGATGGAACTCCTGGAAATGAAGCTACAGGGATTCGAACTATAAATCCACAGTAATATTAATATTTAATCAGCAAAATATAATCCTGTCATCTCTTCACAAGATGAGAAATATTACTGTATTTAGGGGGGAAAATGCCAATTTGCCATCTCCAGTCATTCGAGTTAAAAGTCAGAATCAAAAGTTTCCACAATCTGTTTCAGCACAGTGGAATGGTAGGGGGAGGTAGGTCTAATGGTGGGATTTTGAGAGCTTCTGGAATGCTGACTTTCTATGTGTGATAACTGCCCTGTCATCAAATGTAATTGCTCATGACTTGAAAAACAGTAAAAAGACTATTGTATAAAACATTCATATAGAAATTAAAACAAGCTAGAGCAAAGAGCAATTTTATAGCTTCTCTCATGTCAGGCACTTCAAAAATTGCATTTGCACTTAAATTCTATCTCAGTTGCACTTAGAAATTATGAAATCAGCTTCCAGCCATCCTTATTATCTAGCACAGGGTCTCAGAGGTGTCCCAACAAAATGGATTTTAAAGTCTGCTAAGTGCATTGCAGGGAATTGATCCAAATTAAATGCCTCTATTAAGCAATGACCAACGTGTAACTCTCTTAAATTTGTTAATGAAGATTTTAGAAATACTTATAAATATTCAGGTATTTTTTGGCCTCATTTATAGACAGATCCTTCCAAATGTGTTCCATTTGGTAATGGAACTTTGGTAATACAAAGTACATTTAGAAAAACTCATGTCCTCATTTAAAGTAAAGGATCTGACATTCGGTAAAATGTCACCATTCAATAAAATATCCAACATTCAGCAGGCGTCTTAAGTAGAGCTGATAGCTACAAATGGTACATTTCTTCGTCTTATTTCTCAAATTCCCTTTCCAAGCAAGTCTTTATCTCTTCACTCTCTCCAGAACTTTTCTCCATCAATTACCCACTTATTTGTCAGTACCTTCTTCCCCTCCCCTGGCTCTTGCCCCATCAATTATAAATAAAAACCAGTTTTTCTTTAAAAGAAACTAATTGAATATGGATATTCAAACAATTATTTGTACACAAAAGCAGCACTACTCACAATAGCCAAAGGTAGAAACAACCCACGTGTCCATCAATTGATGGATGGATAAACGAAAAGCAGTATATCCATATGATGGAGTACTATTCAGCCCTAAAAAGTAACAAAGTGCTGATAAATGCTACATATCATAAACTTCAAAAGCATTATGCTAAGTGTAAGAAATTGAACACATATAGTACAATTCCATGTATGAGTATTATCCAAAATATGTCAAGCCCATAAAAACAGAAAGAAAGTAGCATCAGGGTGTAGGGAATTGAGGAACAGGAGAAATGGGAGTAGCCACTGATGTCAGTTATCAAGTCTATCCTCTATCAAATCACTAAGAACATGTATTATATCTTTCGCACACTAGATCCTAAGTCCCTCCAAAATGGGGACTATGTCTGTCTTGTTCATCCATTTATGACCCAATATCTAGCATACTTTCTAGAAAACAGGTACTTAATATTTGAATTAAAGTTTAATAGAAATGTCTTTTCTTGCTTTCTTACAGCCTTTGACATTGAGCATTCTCTCCCCTCTTGTCTTCTACATTATCACCCATCTGGATTCTACCTCACCCAATACTGTTTACTTTTCCCTTTCCCTGCACCTCAAACCTTGATGTCCCAGGATTCTGTCCTCCCTATGTGTTTGTCTTTTTTCACTCCATATACTCAGCCAAACCACTTCCACCTTCCCACTTTTACCTACCATTGACAATCTCAATTTTTTCCACTTACCACCCAAATAAACGTTATTCGTCTTTCAGGTCTCAGGTCAGTTGTAGCTTCCTCAGGAGCACCAACTCTGAGGCCCCTCCCATCAGCCTCAAAAGAAAAGATGAGATATCCTTTTTTGTTTCGTTTTTTCTTGATGTCACTGTATATGCACCCCTTTGTGGACTTACCACATTGAACGGCATTCTATTCCTTACTGTCTTTCTCTCCATTGAAGCTTCATAAATGAGAATGAGGATATTTTGCCTGTTCTATACCTCCAGTGCCTAACACATAATGAAAAAGTGCTTAAAAGATGAATTTATCTGTAGCTCCAAGCTCTCTTTCAAGAACTTACATAATACTTAGAATTGCTTAGCGGATCTCCTCCGGATGATCTGCAGACACTCCAAACTTGGAAATGAACTTACTATCCCTACTCACACCCTTGTCAAACTCTCTAAATTCCTATCACGGTAACACCACCATCCACCATGTTAATGAACCGAGATAATGAGGTTACCTTGGGAGCTGCTTCTCCTTCAGTCCCCACACTCAGACTCTAGAGCCTGCTGTTCTGACTATTTTTATTATCCATTCCCTATTCCCAATCGCTCTGCCACTACAGCAGTTCCGGTTCTCAGCCACTCTGTCTCCCCTGGATTATGACAAAAGCCCTTGAAATTTGTCCTCCTTCACCCAGTTTTTACTCCTCCACCCTTGCCTCATCATTGCCATCAGTGTTATCTTTCTGAACAGATCACATCATGTCACAGCTTAAAAACCTACGGTTCCTTCTCATCACCCACAGGATGAAAAACAAACACCTTCACGTAACATAGAACAGGACCTGGTTCCTATTTATACTTCCAGCTCTACCTGCCATCCCTTCCAATCAACAAACCTTACGCTCCAGCCCAGAACTAACTAGTCTTTGTATACAAAATCTACAAAGTTCTTTCATGCCTCAACATCGGCACATATTCCTGAGAAAATTTTACTCCTTTTTCAAGACCCAACACAAAGACCCCAATTGCTTTATTCAGGCATTCCCAGCCTTTCCAGAAAGAGTTCCCCCTGCTTTGTTCACTCACGGAGTGCCATCACAGCGTATTCTAATTATCACTTTGCCCTGATCACATTACAATTATTTCTTTCTAAGCCTTTCTCCCCACCCTCTAAAAGCCAGCTCATTTTGTACAAGTCTTCTTGGCTTCTCCTGCAGTGCTGGATATGGACTAGATGCTCAATGAATGTTTGATGAATGAATGAGTGCATGTGTGTATACATACATGTATTTATTTACATATATACATATATATAATACTTTGAATACTGAAAGTAAATTTGATTATATTTCATTTAAAGTATATTTGTAATTTAATACATCTGTGAATTTCCAAGTAAATGTTACACATTCTGAAATAGTTATTAAAGAATTCACACTATGGACAGATGGTAAAGAATAACTGAGAATCCTGAAGGATACATATGCGCTCACACATTCTCCTTCATTCTCTCTGCCTCGCTGATGCCTTCCTGGCCCCACCAAGCCTGTCACTTTTCATCTTCCCACCCTGCCAATTCCCATGATCAGAGAAGGCAAACTGAAAAGGGTGCCATTGGAGAGGGTAATGGGTACAGAAGGGCCATGTAGTCTCGGAGGCTTGGAAAGTATACTGTTCTATATAATAAAGAGCACATGCTATAAAAAGCACCCCTATAACCAATCCTGACAGCTAATGAGTTTCCCAATGTTCATCTAGCAGGTCAGACCATAGATTGAGATGTGCAGCAAATTTCACAAGGGGGAAAAAAAAAGCCCTCCCTCTTTCCCATCTTATCTGTGTCTGCTGTGACTTAGAATGTGTGTTTGTCCTTCCACACAGCACCTTTACAAAGAGTGGAAGCTTTTCTTTGTTTTTTGTTTGTTTGTTTTTCTACCTGTGACACTTCATTACTCACGAAATAGTTGTTAATGATCAAAATGTAAATAAAGCCATATGTCTTGATGATGTTTCAGAATCACTCCAAATAATCTGAATTTAAAGAAAGCTCTCTTTTTTCCCCAAATAACGAATATTATGACAGTTATTATGGATGATAAAAACATCCAAGGAAGAATGCTAATGTTATGAGGGAATAGGGTTTGGAACTACATAAAACACACTAGAAGAAAAAACCCCACTAGTTAGAGGATCTTAATCAATGGTTTTAAATCTGTAATTGAGATACCAAAAAATCTAAAATATATCTGGATTTGAAAACCCAAAGGTTATTTTGAGAGACGAAAACCAGGTTAAAATAATCACATTATTGGCTGTTTATGAAAACACCAATTCAACTCATTTGCCATTAATGCACTATATCCATAGTGGAAAAGCCCATTTATTTAATAATTTTGATCAGAAAGAAAGACTAAGACTTAGAATAAAAGTCTACTATCCAAATTAACATCTCGGGGAGCAATTTACAAAAGTAAGGCACAGTTACTTTTACTAGGTTTATTAGGTTTTCAACTCATTCTTAATTACTGTCATCAAAAACAAAAGAAAATCTTCTTGGGTTTTTTTTTTCATGTTTAAATAACAACAGTACCAATAACAACAACAACAAACGCAAATTATCATGGCACCCTGGTCTCCCAAATCTGATGTTGCCCTGGAGTGGTCAACTCATACCTGTGGATAGGACCATATATCAAGGTGGCACAAAGACTAAATAAGTCCCACAAATGAAGCTATTGAAACAAATAATAAAAGCAATAAAATCAGATTTATTTCTGAGCAGTGAGAATTGAAAGAGAGAATGAAAAGCAGGAAGGAGATGTTGTGAAACTGAATTTCAGATCAACCTATTATGGATGAGAGGGACTTGTTGCTGTATAATCTTTCCTCATACCCTTTGTCCTGAACTTCTATTACTGTGAACACTCCAGTCCTTTAAAATACAGTCGCACCTTTTTTTTTTTTTTTTTCTCTCAAGATTAATATATAGAGATCGCTCCTGGGCTAGGACCCTGTAAGCTAAGTTTCAGCCTGAAGCACAATTTTATAGCTGAGTTATAAACCTTTGAAAATAGGTGTTTAGAATGGAAATGTTAAGAGACCCCTAACTGTAGTGGCACAAATAGTCCTGGCATCATTCATCTAGAAAAGGTATATAGGCAGCTATAGTATTAAAGTTGACACTTCAGATAAAGGGGCCTGAACGTGGTCAGGTTGTATTCTACCAAGAATTTAATCACCCTCTAGAAAAAAAGTTATGGTGCTGGGTGGCAGGGGGTGAAGGTGGGTCAGAGAAAAGAGGGAAAGAAAGGTTGACATGTCATTTGGATGTTATTCTTTTCTTGACATGTCATGGAAATGTCTTATGACAAACTGAGCTAACTAAAACTGCCAGCAACAAATAATGACTGAATTATTACATGGTAATGAATTTTTATTGCTCTTACATCATTCAATGCTATTTAATATATTGGTTAAATAAAGTTATGTTGCCCTTATAAAAAAAGCCATTTCTGATCTGGAACACATTGTCTTTTTACCCATAGAAGAAAACAAATTTCATATGCACAGTAGTTGAAATAAAATAATGGAGCATTTAAAATCTTCTAGATTATCTATCTTTCTCTATTTCCTGTTTGGAAATGAATTTTTCTGTTTTTAAAAGAAACAGTTCCATGATAAGTTTTGTCTAGTTTATATCATGTCTTTTAATATCTGGGATATATTTTGCAATATACTCTTTTGATGCCAAATATGTCTTTTTTCTGATATAATTTATCTCCTCCCTGAAGTTTCCATGGATTCTCAGAAGGCATAATTCTTCTTTGACATAATTTTTTTTCTGCGTAGATAATGTAATAATGTGGTTCACAACAAGATAAATCTATGCACAATATCTGAGAAAGCGATTACTCGGTAAACCTAAGTGTGAAAGTAGTGTATGTTAGTGTAGCCAAAATCAGCAATTAGGATTGAAATATTCAAATGATTAAATCATTTGCTTCTATAGCCATTACTTGCCCAGAGGAAGAAGCAAAGAGAAGAAGGAGCACTCATCTGTCTTGAATGACAGACTATTGCAAATAAATTAAATAGATGCAGAAGGCTCTCAAGTTACCACTCAAGGAGATGGAGACCCGAACCCAAAGAGAAGGCTCTTAACTTGTAGTTGTTACTGACACAATAGCAAGTTAGTAGAACCAGTGAGTTTACTGAATACATCTTGGTACATTAATACTCTGATTCAATTCAGAAAATTTAAGGTTTTAAATTCCTGTTTTTTTAAAAAAAAATGTGTAAATTTCAAATTATGCGATTCCTGGTAACTATTCAGACTGAGGTTTTACAGTATGTATGGTATGCTCTCCAATTACAGGACAAAAATATTGATCATGTTATTCAGATATTGGATAATAAACTTTCAACCGCAAATTCAAAGCTGATTGACAAACTCCACAAAACTTCTTGTTTGGTAATATAGTAAATCTTTCTTACTAAATACAACATATACATACAATACATCAATGTTGGCCAAACTAACTTTTCAAACTATCTGAAAAATAAATTTTCAAAGCCCATTGTCAGACAGTATATAAGTGAAACATTTGGATGGTTTTTTTCCCCAAACTTTTCTATCCTCTGCTGTTATATTACAGAGCTATGAAAATCCAAAGTAATTAAATTAATGTGTTTTAAATTATTATACATTTAAAATAAAGACCTAACTATGATTGACATCTAAACTTCCTGAAGAGAAAATACAGCATTTGTGTCCACTGTTCTTTTCCCAGTCTTACTGTATGATTCAATACTGTCTTCATTAACAGATATAGACACTGAACTGTGACTTGGAAGGTTAAAAACAAAATCTCCCAGCTGTTCACCTCTAAAATATACTCACTTGTCATTTTTAGGATTCCATATTTATCCATTCCAGGTGTCTCAAATAGTTAAAAACAAGCAAAATAAACATTTGTTAAAGAAATAGCTCAATGCCTCTGTAATTTAAAGTTCTGTGAATTTAAAGAATGCAAAAGTACTGCTGAAAGATTCTTTCTGGGTCACATAACCATTCTATGGACCTATTTGTGGCTCTTAATATTTAATAATGTTGCTGCAGGAATTCATTCCTAATCAGGAAATGTGTCATTTGCCCTTGAGCATGGTCTATGGAGTCTGCGAATAGTGCCAGGCTCATGCCATAGGTCATGTACGACGGCCACCTCGTGACTCGCTGTTATAAATAAGGGCTCTGGGGTCAAACCTGTCTGTTCTTTGAAGAGATTGGGAGGTTTCACCCTGAAAGCAACACCAGTCTTCAGTCTGGAAACCAGGTCCCTAAGGAGACCCTGGGCAAGCACTTTCAAACAGCTCAGAGTGAGAGAAGAGGCACAGCAAATGTCAACTTACATAAACCCGTAAGAGGAGAAATGAGAAAATAGTGTCCTTTTTGCAAGGGCAGAAGTCTAACTTTCTTAGGAAAAAAATGTGCAAAAATCAGGACACCCTCAATAATGTTAAGTGGGCAAGTCTAGTAATAAATCCAGTTGTTGGTCTGCATTGTAGGTGGACAAAGAGTTTGGATTATATAAGTTGCTAAAGGAAGGAACATAAGTTTGCCTTATCACGGACAGGGCTTGTTTGGAGAGGCCATGAACTTTTTATACAAAGAGGTCAGTAGGAATATTCAGTCCTATTAAAGAAGGTGCAATGAATAAATAGAGTCATTAGAAAGAATTACTACAATGTCATTGATATTTATAGAAAAATACACACCAAGGAAAATGCATAATTCTATAGCCCAAAGGATTATGAAATGTAAATTGCCCCCAAAGGTTAATCTTTTGCCGTCTGCCCCTGACCAATTCTCTCCTGAATTCCTAAGACCCAGGACATTATCTCCAGGGTCCTCCTCCTGAACCAGTCCATCATTTCCATTTCATTGAGCTAATAAAATCATTGTCTCCATTACTTCTTCCATTATGTGTCATTCTCATGTCTTATTCATGTTTTACACTTAAGCCTTTATATCCCTTTCCCCAGAATCCTAAAACCAAGTTTGCTAGACCAATTGTATGGACAGAGGCTGGACAAGATCATTTAGGTCGTCCCGTATTTTTTAGTGCTGTGGCCCTCACTATCTTGCATAGAAGATGTATTTTAGCCAACAAAAGCTTTGGCTATCCTTGAATAGCTGATTTCACATTACTGTGCTGAGAAAGGTATAAAGTGCTACACATATATTACTTTATATATAAAATATGTGTGCTTATGTGTGGGCTTGTGTGTGTGTGTGTATATATACACACACACACACATACAAGTGTATATGAATTCAGTAAACCTTTTGTTTTCTATTTTAATCAGTACTGTATTAATCATAATGGCCTCTACATATAGCTTAAAGACAGTGTATGATTTATTATTTTTATATATAAACAAGACTTTGGTATATTTGTATTTGAGCCACTTGCAATAACTCTATCTCCAACATCACTACTTAAGAACACACAGCCTACAGTAGTGGGGAACTACTGCACTAGCCCCTGGGGACCTGCCTGCGTGTGGTGAGCCGAGTCCAAAAAAAATATATGATCTAAATCAGCATCTCCATCCAATCCAGGTGCTTGCCCGCTGCTTTTACAAAACTGGGAATGGGCGCTAGCTGACTCTGCATTTCCCTCTCCCCACGGGTAATGTTCTCACTGTCATCTCAACCATTCACACCACCTCTCAACTGCAGTGCCCACTCCCCTGTGCACCATCACACTGACCTTTCTTGGCAGACACTAAAATTTACTTGATAATAGGTCCTTATTCCTCCTGGTTCTCTTATGGGAGAAAATTAAAAGATCATCATCAGGTAATCTTATAGGATGAATGCTATTGATGAGAAGATCAGGCATCATACCAGGTGGGGCAAAAAAAACAGTCCTCTCAGTAGCTCCCAGATTGTTCTTGGTGAGTTCTCCATACAAGTGAGTTTGACCCAAAAACTCTTTAGGAGGAGCTACTGCTCAAAATTAGGCAGAGTTGAATACCAAGAGAGGTATAAATAGATCTTAATTCTTGTCCGAGGGTCCACTAATTTGAATGTGTACCTATCAAAGGAAAGACTCCCTTCCACACAATGGGGCAAGTGCTAAAAAAGAGTTCTCACACCCCGGGAAGCCAGCGATCCTCATCACACCATGTTTGAGGCGAGAACCACAAATCTCTGTTTGTTTTAGAGTGCTCAAAATAAGATACCATGTATCTGTGTACTCAGTCATCCTATGGTTTTAGAGCCAGTGTTCCAAGACAACTGCAAAGACTTCTCCTGGGAGGGCTTTTGAATAGGGTCAATTTTACCTAGTTTTCCCAGGGTGGTTCTGGATACCTATTAGCTTGAAGTAATAATTAATATCCCCTCTCATACTCAAAAGTATCCTGGTTTTGGAAGATAAATTACATATCCACTCTAATTATAAGTTATCATCAAGTGTTGAGTACTCCAAAACATCATATAGAATCACCATGTGTGCATTCTAATTCATATTTCCTTATCTGATGATAGCAGTCCCCTGAGAGTCTAAAATACAGATTCTTGGGCCCCAATCCACATCTCCTAGGGAGAGTCTTGGGAATGCCTGTGCTTAATAAGTGCTGAAATTGATCCCTCTGAAGGGGAAAGTTCAATCATGGCCAATCTCAAAAGTTCTAGTCTTAGCTCTTGCACTGTATTTAACTACATCGCCATTCTGTATACTTCCTCTTTCTCCTTTGACTTAGGAAGATTTCCACTTTCTAAACTTTCCAAGCTTAATACTTAATCTAAAGTGCTTCTACACCTAGTTTGTACTATTCCATCCTCACAAAGACACCCCCCACCCCCCCCACCCCCGCCCAGAGACCTGGCTTCCTGGTGGTATGCTGGAGCTGGCTGGTACCAGAGCTTGAGACCCAGGTGTGTACATCTCTTCCCAACTCAGTGATGTCATGTAGAGTGTTTGAAGTCAGCCACTGTGAGAGTATTTACACCATTCATCAAATGCTACAAATAAAGCCTTCTCTCACCCCACCCCCACAACACCAGAGCAGCTTGGTAAACGTTAACCAGCACACCACTAGCTAAACATTTACACCTAATTATTCTACTGCCCCTTTAGATAAACAGAACATCAACTGTTCCCTATACAGAGCCAGCCTTAGGTACATAAGACGAAGCCAGAGAAAAGATTCCACATCAGAAGAATACCGCAATTGTGCTTTGTCTCCTAGGATATTTTATTAGGAAATTTTTCATTTTCTAAACATCAAAAAAAAAAGTTAAACTGTAGAAATTTGATTGTAAGTTCAAACTCATGAAATTCAGGCTTTGGTTCAAACTGAGAAACTAAAAGGTCATTTTTATTACAAATTGGTTTATTTATATCAATATAAAATTAATGTATGCTCATTATAGAAACATTACATTGGAGAATTTTTTTCCTAGCTCCATGTGCTCGGAGATAGTTATCATTAACCCTTTGTTTTGTTAGCTACATTTTTCACTGAACATTTTATCATAAACATCTTTCCACATAAGTAAGTATATTTTCACACAAAAAAATATATCTAATATTCTATTACGTGGATATAATTTGATTTACATGATAGTCTGATTTTTATCCCTTTTTGTTTAAAATGTGGGTAGCATATAAATTTGTGTTATTGAAAAGGCAGTAATATGAGCACTATTGAAGATATTTTTATCTTTAATTACATTTAGAATAAATTTATTAAAGGAGAATTGCTCTTTTAAGTGTAGTTATTTCAACACTTTTGGTAGATACCATTAAATTACCCTTCCAGGAAAGTAGTGATGTAGGTCCCCAGTAATATACCAGAGTCCTCATCTTCTAGCACCATTAAGACTATATTTATTTAAAAAGATATTTATATATATTAATACTATATATTACATAATTGTCTTTACAACCTCCTGCTTCTGGGGTCTTTTCTGTAATTCTGCAGTTTGGATTCCTTCAATGAAATGACTGAGTCACTAAGAAAATAAAGATGCTGCACTTTCATGAGAGATTCATTAAAGTGTCTTTGGATTAAATCTGACCTCTTAATTCTAAACTTGAACCTCAAACCAAAGCAAATACCAACCTTTCTCACTTATGGTCAAAAGTCTCACAGTCCTTTTTTTAAGAACACATTCATCCAAAGGCTTCAGCAATAGAGTCATTTGCCATTGTTAATATATGGAAAGAGAGAGAGAGAGAAATTCTTTTTATTTTCTAAGATTAAAAATAGTTCAGCCAATAATCACTGTCTAGTAAAAGGGCCAGGGTGTTTTTTCCAACCACACAAAACAACAGCAACCCATAAATTCTATAAAGACAGTTTAATAGGCACTTAAGCATAGTTAAGTTAATATAAATATTTTAATCTTTTATACGCATACTTGAGGTTCCCTTGGATTTCAACCCACTTCATTTCTTAAATAGCACATCATTATTTTGCCTAGTTGAAGAATTGTCATGTAAATATTGGTATTGTACTTCAAAGGAGAAAAAGGCTGTTGATTTTCAAATGAATATTCAAAGATTTCTGGTATCTTTGATAGTTGTTCAAGTAGGTAAGCTCTGTGCTTAAGAACAATTTACTGGAATATGTTGGTGATTAAAAAGCTCTCATATACTCTTATTGGATGTTGGTCATTTAGACACAGAAGAATTAATATGCTTCTCATGTCCAATAATTCCTAAGATACAAGAGAGAGAATAATCCTGCCTCTAAGGGAACATACATACTGTGGAGAAAAAAATATATCCAAAAATTTAAAAAGCATGATTCAAAACTATACCCAGCTTTGATATGCGTGTGTCAAATGTTTTTTCTTCTTGTCCGACCACGATACTACTGGACCTCTTAGGATGCTACAATTCTTAAAATAAAAGTGTGTTCTGATCATTGAATTTGAGAGTATTAAAAAGTACACTCCTTCAGTTTATGGAATTATTCATGCCGGAGGCAAACCCCTTTGTATTTCATGTCAGAGACCTGGTGGGAATCTTCAAATAGAAATAGTAACAAGAAATGTCTCCTGATTATAACACAGTTTCTTTTGAATGAAAAGCCAATGTTTTGTTTACAAAAAGGAACGTCTAGCATATCAAGAAGAAAGTCTGATCTTAAACAGAACCCAGTAATAGTTGTAGCAGACCCAATTAGCAAACCTCGGACAAGGGCCAGAAGAGAACAGAAGATATCTTCCCTCTCTCTGTTTATGTCACTTTCCTGACTATATCTAAATCCAAACAGACATATTTTTCCATCAGTGTTAGTCTATGGAGAATTTAGTGGATAAAAGAAAAGCTACAACCTCGAAGACAATGAATTTTGACCTCACTAAACATCCGTTAAATAGAAAACTGTAACAAATACTAAATTGAATAAGCTGTCTTGGGCTTTAAGATCCGGTTCCTTTTAGGTTTATTTAAAACAAATTGCTTCTTCCTTTTTTTCCTTTTCATGGGAAATTTTTTAATCACTAGATTTTTGTTTATGATTATGAGAGAAAGAAGTTAGCTAGAGGTGAATAGATAAATACACACATAAATAAAACTGAAATAGTGTATTAGGTAAAACCTAAAACCCAGAATGAAACTGTTTATCATGGATGACTAAATTTATGAAATGGTTACGCAAAATATCTCTGAATGCACCAAATTCCTAAACATATGTCATTAATCATAGACACAAATTAAATTTAAATTTCCATTTATCCAGTTTCTCAAAAACTGGTGGTAACATTTAAAAAATCAAAAACAAAAAACCAAGTTTGAGCCTGTAGAAGAACAATTAAACTGGCAGAGCAGTTCCTGTGCTAGAGGAAACTTACTAAAAATCTTTCATTCTAATTCTTTATAGAACATGGAGCCGTGTATTATATCTTTCCATCCTTTGTTTTTGTCTGTATAATCTGATTAAATGATCTAACCAATCAGAAGAGATGGCTGATAACCTCACAGCCTCAAGAGGGGTTTTTTCTTGAGTAACAGAGGAAAGTCAGGGTCCAGCCAAGGTCCCAGCTAATAAGAAAACCTGTCCCAGTCACTGAACAAGGGTGGTGAAGCCAGTACAGAACCCAAAGGTGACCAGAGATGAAGAGAGCGCGTCTGTGTCTGGTGAGAAGGGCTTAGACGCCAGCACTGAAGACGTGCAGGTGCAGAGCCTGGTTCCACTTTAATTACTGTGCAACTGTTGAGCAATTTATCTAACATTGCTGAGCCTCCATTTCCCACCTGTAAATTTAAATAATACTACTACTAATTCTATAAGCTATTTTAAGAATTAAGAGATGACATTTTAATGATACAAGCACTTATTATCTTTAAACCCCTAGCCCATCATAGTACACATATTCAGAAAATTATTCCAACTCATATGACTTCTTGAACAGAAAATGTTAGAAACGGCTTTTGTATTCTCGGGATTATTTGAGACTTATTTCTATACTTTGGCTCCAGCAGGTCTGGAGATTGCTGAGGGGTTGGGGTTTTTTTGTTTTTGTTTTTGTTTTGTTTTGGTTTGGTTTTGGTTTTTTGCTATGGCAAACAAAGGGGGACCAACCAGTTATCAGTCCCTTACTCCCCCACCCAACCTGGAGAGAGCTGATTCTACAGACCTAAGATATCCACAGAGTCCTAAAGACTGAGAGTCTATACAGGGGTTGCCATGAAATGTGTGTCAAGGAGCCTCTGGAGAGGCCATGGCGGGCAGTGTAATGCGACAGGCCTCAAAAGGCTCACTGGCCCAAGCATGCACCCCCTACCACAGTCCTAGAGCATCACCAACGGATTACGCAATGGCCAGTGGTTGGGATGCTACAACAGGTAACAATTCGGTTACTTAAAATGCCTGTGACTATGTTACCTGGAAGGGGCCCCCAAGAGCAGATTAGTATAGATTAATTTGTCAGATTAACGCCCTGTCATTTGGAGCCTGAGGGGAAGAGCAGGAAACCTGTAGAAGCAGCAGAACTGCGGGGAGAGGATTGGGTGAGGTATCAAAAGAGGAGTGGGTGGGAAAGCCGAGCCCCGGAAAAGAGGAGATCGACAGCAATATGGAACTTGACTGGACCACGTTGTCATCTTGACCCTGGAAGGAAACGACCGCTCTGTGGAGGTGCCGGAGAATTAAACTAGGTCGTTGGCCAAGTCCCAACAACTCAGTGAGAAAAAATACATCACATGATGGCAAAGAGCACCTCCTTCGTAGGAACCAGCCTGAAAACACTCAAGAGAAGGTATTTTGCCTACATGATGACCGCTACTTTTTAGTCATTATGAATAGCACAGAGCAAAATGAGATTTGTAAGTAAAGGATAATTTTGTTCTGGAAAAACAAGAGAAAACTCTACACAGAAAAATGCCTCAGATGCATTCTTACGGAAGCAGATACTGCCGTCTCCCCTTTGGCCTCTCTGGCAGAGTTTTGGCCACTAACCATCAGCAAAATACTAGGTAGGAAGCAGGATGGTATGTGTGCTGTAACATTTCCCACAGAGCTAATAAAGTCTTCACTAATATTAAAGTAGCCACTCTAAAGCGTCTGTGTCACCCAACTGAAATTTTACTCATTCATCAAAACGCAAAGTTAACTTTTTGTCTCTATTTTGAATCATCTAATTTACATCGTCTAATGGGAAACTTGAAAAGTTATCACAGGCCGTCTTGCTATGATGTAAGTGTAAGAACAGGAAAAAATGCCCTCCTTGCTCTTAGTGAGTTTGCCGCATGTATCGAAAGCAAACAGAAAATTCCTATTTTGAAGCCCAATAACTGAAATCTGGGAAAGGGAATCTGTTCCATCAGATAAAATAGGTTTGTTCTTTTACTCAAATACTTTTCTTTTTTAATTTTGTAAAATAATCTTGGAGATGCAGAGCCATTTTCTCAGCAGGACAAAACATTTGATATTCAGATCTGAACCAGTGGACTAGTTATGAGGTGAGTCAAAAATAATATTTGCATCTCCCTAAATACTTGTGTATATATTTGTCATCACTAAGTAAGGCTTTGTCCGTTTATCCAAAGCAAACTTCAGCAGAATTTGAGAAGTGAGTCAGAACGTCCCTAGGAGCCAAAAAGGCCATTTGCACTCTCGATCTTTTACACAGTGAATCCAAGTATCATCAAAGGACAGCAGTATCCTTCACTAGTTCAATAAATAAACAGGAGTGAAGGGAAAACACATGCAAAAGAATCTAATCACTAAAAATCCTTTGCTACATTACATATTCAGCTTTGAGGACTCGTTTTAAAAATACAGTTCAGACTTGGGAGACATTCATTTTCAGGCCATCTAGTCAATTTCCTACAAATGTTGAATGGCTGATCATTAGAATAATTTTATGGGGCTTTTTGTTGAGTTGTTGTTTTCAGTCTTCAGCTAAATGATTCACCAATGGAGTCGGCAGTGAACATTGTCATCACTGGTATAAAATCTTTCTGTTTTTCAGTGGGAGCGTAATTTTGTTATTCTTATTCTCTCAGTTGTGTTGCTAATGAGTACTAAAAATAACTGTTGTATAACCACTGTTATTCATCACTAAACTCAGAATTTAGAAACTTAAAAAAAAAACATTGACTAGAGAGTCAAGACATGAGAAACACACTGAGATGACCTGGTTTTGTGGGTGAGCTGCCCTGTTGTGAGACATTCAACTTCTATCATTAGGGCTTTAAGTTCATGCCCAGCGTCTATGGGTGGCATAGAGGAGTTAATGAACTTCTGCCAAAGTGAGTAATGTGGTCCTTTCTCACTGAAAAGATCAAGACCAGTACCTTTCCCAAGTAGTGTTGAGGAGCAATGAACTTCATCATCCTTGTGAACAGAGCTTGACAGACATTGTCAGATTCTCACTCCTGAGGTATCATTGTCATTCACTCTGCATTAACCCCGCCAGGAGCTACTGCTGGATTTAGCCTTCAAAGTCTCCTCATTATTTGACAAGTTAGAAGAGGTAGTGGAACTACTAGTAATTGGGGAGCTACAACTCCATCCCGGCAAGTGACCTTGTCCCCAGACTAAGCTCTGGCTGGCCCCAGGTAGAACACCTTAATTGGCAGATAGTTATTATTGCGCTCTTCAACAGGAGGATTCCAGGAAAGGAATGGGCGAGAAGAATTTCAGCACAATGCAGTGCGGATGAAATGCTGATAACTCCATCTGAAGCTGGCATATTGTGTGCAAGTGTCACTAGCTTTGGATTTCTCTCTGTCACTTATTTTCCATCTCAAAGAAGAATGTGATTTAGAGCTTCAAAAAATCAAGTCCAAATGAATGAAAATTCAGAAAACTTTTCAGTAGGAGGTCAGGTTTTCTTCTGCCCTCCTGTTTTAAAAATCTGATCCCTCAGCATACAGTCAGATTGATGGTTGATATTCAAACAACTTTGGTAAAAAAAAATCAGTTTTTAAACTTTCCAGACCTCTATGCTCTTAAGTAACCATCTAAAGCTGGAAACTACAAATAATACAGAGGCCATTTCTTGATTCCTAATAGTTTGTTTCATGATCAAGTGGATTAAATATTTCAGATCTCACTAGAAAGCTCTGAGACCTAAAAAGTTTTAATATTAATGAGGAGATTTTTATGAATACCTTAACCCTGAGATGCCTTGCCACAATGAAAAATAAATAAACATGCAGAAGTTTAACCAGTACTTTCTTTAGTTACTCATGTAAGAAATATTCAACTCCTATGGACTATTTTGAGCTACTCCAAGGCTCTTTAGGTTTCTAAAAGTCAAAGCATAGTTATATTGGTCCTTTGACATACAGGTAAATGCATATCTTAAACTCATTCCTAGGGTTAGAAACATTCCTTTGTAACTTAGTCACCTATGGCAAATGACACAACACTCCTCTCCCTGCTATTAAAGAAGGGAGGTCCAGTCTTGTTTATGTACCTCATCCCCACACACAACTTCCAAAGTGTGGAGTCACAACATCAACAAACTGTACGTGCTTACTGCCATTCTCCAGAAGAACTCAAAACAAGGCAAAAGGTGCCACCCCTCTGAAATGTTTCCACATACTTCCTAAGGAAAATATAATTTATATTAGCCTTTGTTATATTTAACTCACTGATCTAAATAGTTTTAAATACGTAGTAAATCTTAGTAAAACGTTATGCTGTTTTCAAATTTTATTTGCATTCTATATGCAAGACGGGAAAGAAAAAACAGAAATGGAGCCATCATTATTACCCTCTAAAAATTTGTGTGTGTGTGTATGTCTAAGCAGCCAATCAAAATAATTGAGACAAAGAATAAAAGATGACAAATAAGCTTATCCTCAAATCCAAGTATAAGATCATTCAGATAAAGGTAGATATATAAATCTGTTATCGAAATTGGCTAGATCATTTTGTAATCTTGGTTTTACCACTGTCAAATTAATATCACCTACTTCATCTGAGTATAACAAATGAATATGAAAAGCAAAAGTTTTCTGGCCTTGCTTTAAAGCTACAAATGTTATATATTTGAGATCTAATTCCAAATTTAATAGGATATATTCTTTAGTATCTGACAGCTTATATGATTGGCTCTTATGAGTGAAAATTGTCACTGAATTCATGTCTCTTATCTCTTTTACATAAATAGTGTATATCCTGGGCTTTTCTGGATACAGAGGGGAAAAAAGCAGTCTTTGACATACTCAAGAAACCTTCAACTTTGGGATAGTGGCTGCAATATTACCAGACCTTAGGAACCCTAGGTAGTCAAAGAGACAGAGTGACTGACAGCCCCAATCTGGCCCAGACTAAGACAGTTTCCTGGGATGTAGGATTTTGAGTGCTTAGTGATAAAACCAGCAATATTCTCAGCAAGCTAAGAACAGCTGGTCACCCAAGGAAAGAACATCTGCGCTAAACTCAGACAGGTGTATTTATCAAACTTTCCCCCACAAACTTGTAGACGAGGTAACACAGTTTCTCTTCAGTTTAGGGAATTAAAGGGTGCGATGGGGAACTCTTTATAGTATTGGTCTTAAGAATGTGGAGAATAAGGGAATAGGAAGAGTTTTTCTGTTCTCTTCAGTGGCCTTTTATAAGCATTTGTAATGCATCTTCTGGAACCCTGCTCTTAAACATTGCCAAGCTTTCATTCAAAGTACAAGCAATGCTGCTGAGACAAGAGTTGTGCTCTATAGAGAGGAGGAGAAAGCTAAACAGAGCTGGATGCATTCCATGTTTTTCACCCCAGTAAAACACAATGGTTAGCTACATTGTTTGTTTTAGAAGTCTCTTAAGATTCCACTTCTTCCTCATGGTCATAAACTAGGGAATTGTCTGAAGGCCTCTCACACGAAGAAGTGGCCTGAACCCACAAAAAAGAACGTAACAGGTACAAGATAATGGTTGAAAGATTAATACGTAGTAAGGGTTTGGGCTGGACATCCAATAATTCCTTCCCAGTAGTCTTTCTAAAGCAGCTCAGATACACAGCTACAGCCCTGCTAAATTGAACATTTCAGCCCAGCTTACTAGCACCACAATACACAGGTAGAAGTAATAAGTAATAATGAGTTTTGGGCCATTGAACACTGTGAATTTTCCCAGTGTACTGCAATTATAGAAACATCTGTGCTAAATAAGTTCCTACTGAAAGCCAGGAGTGTTTAATAATCCTCACAATTTCTCATTATCAACCCTAATAGAAGGGAGAGTAAACTCTGCAAAAGTTTACCATTTTCAAAGAAAATTGCCAGGAATGGGATCGTTTCTGGTACCACATTTCCCTGGATGATAAAAACACCAGAGACAATCTCCTTGGAAAAGAACATTAAACAGAAGCTTTAATAACGTGTACCAAAGCACAAGGCAAATAATGCCACTTGCAACAGCCAGGCAGTTCTGGCTGGAGTATCCCCTGTGCTACCACCTGACAACTAGGAGACAGGTGATGCACCTCGGCTTTCTCCACTGCCGCTGCCAGGAGAGCGGTCATCTAAAAATACACACTTTCCTCAGACCTGTCCTCACCGCCAAAGCCCCCAGTGAAATAGCTCCACACCCGCCAAGGGCCTCCCACAGGGCCCGTTCCCAAACAAGTGTAGGTGTCTGGACCAGGATCTGAATAACATTAACAACCACTAACGGCCAGCTCTGGCTATTGAGAGAGATGTCACTCCTCTGGAGAAATATGAGTAACTTGGACCTGAGGATCAAGGGTTGAATAGGTGCCTCTCTAATTAGTTTGGGAACTATATAACGGATATTACTTTGGAAGAAGTTAGCATGTGAGAGCCGGCGAATGTTAATCACAAGTTTGAGATGAAAAACTGACCACCAGAGCCCACCATGGAATATGACAGCTTCATTATTATCAAGGAGAAAAAGTGGTTTGCATCCAAACCTGTCAAAATAATAGCTGGCTTGAGCTCTCTGACTGAGTGATAGTTTCACTAATGCTAGACCAGACATGGAAACCATCTTTAAAACATGTTTAAGGTGCTTTGAAACTGTGATAGTTAATTTTCCTGTCATCTTGGCTGGGCCACGGTGCCCAGAGATGCAATCAACATTAATGTTCTGGACGTTTCTCAGAGGATTGTTTGGATGAGATTAACATTGAAATTGGTGGACTTTGAGTCAAGCAGAAACCCTTGGTAACATGGATGGGCTTCATCCCATCAACTGAAGGCCTTAACAGAACAACTGGCCTTTCCTGAGCAAAGTGGGATTCTGCCAGCACAAGGCCCTTTGACTTGACCAGCAGCATCGGCTCTTCCCTGGGTCTCTTCCCTGGGTCTGCTAGACCATCCTGCAGATTTTGGACTTGCTAGCCTCCACAATTGTGTGAACCAATTCTTTAAAATCAATCAATTCTATTGGTTTCAATTCTCTGAGGAACCCTAATAATGGAACAAAATCTATATTCTGCTTCTATCCAGTCCTACTTTTTCTGCTATTATTATTAGCAACATCTAATACAGATTATGTGGCAGGAACTATGTTAAGTGTACTACGTGTACAAACATGATACAATTACTTTCTTCATTTGACAGAGACCAGGGCTTACAGAGGTTGGGAAAATTGTCTAAGAACATGTAACAAGTGAGTGATAAAAGCAAAATGCAGGTCCAGGTCTGGCCCTTTCAGAGCCTGAGCTTTCCACAACTATAACGGACTGCTCCTCCAATATAGTAATAGCAAAAAAAAAAAAAAAAAAAAAAAAAAAGATAGCAATTCAAAATGCACACATTTGGTTGGGAGAGGAAGTTTTATCTTTAACCACTTTTGTTTTGCAAGAAAGGGGCCTAAGCCTGGGCTTCAGCCGTCCTGAGTGCTCAACAACTGAATACGTCACCTGACCAACTATTCATGCACTTGGGCCACTGTCTTATTCATGTGTCAGATGTATGTGACCCTGGACAAGTCCCTTCACCTCTCTGGGCCTCAAATTTTTTTTAATCTATTAAAAAATGAAGGAAATTCAGACACAATGATCAGTAGGCTTCCTTGTAGTCTAGATGGGGAGGGAGCCTCAGTTTGAATAGAAAAATATCACTTGTTTTAAAAATTCTCTTGAGAACTAAGAATAAATTCGAAAGTGCAGGAAAAAGTGAAAAGGCATTAGGCATGCATTTGATCTTATAAAAATTGGTTAAAATACTGCCTTGCTCAATGTGGGAACACAAGTAATAATCTGAATAAAGTTTTGATCCCTGTGATTGTGATTCATGAAGCATCAATCACGAAGGATTGATAAGCTTGGTTCAAAAGTTTTGCACTGCTTTATGGAGGTGCTGCATTCGTGAACTGTCGTTACTATGATACACTTCCATGAAGTCCAAGTCTTAGAATCAACCCTGAATACCTTGCCCCTCCACCACTCGATCCTCTTCTCCCTCTTGGGCTCCGCCACTCTGAGAGTATCTCTAACACCACGTTTAGCTATGTCATCATTTACATGCTTGCCCCCACCCCAGATTCCATTCCCATTTGATGGTAAGTGACACGAAGACTGAATCGACATCCTTAGTTCTTCAATATCTACTGCCTAGTGTTATATGGCAGAGTGCTCATATTTGTGAAATGAGTAAATAAATTGTCAAGAGGCTTGGCTCCAGGTACTACTCAAAATGACTCAAGTGGTATTTAAAAATTATGATGATAACTTCATGATAACTAACATTCACTGAGCATTTATTTGTACTGGCATGGTCCTAATGATTATGATGCCTCATTTAATCCTCTTCTGTGAGGTAGGTGAAACTTGGATAGCATTCCAATCACAAAGCCATTTTCTTTGGTTTTTAATTTGAAGACAATGCAAATTTTTAAAAACTTAATGTTACTGTGGTAAAAACACTTAACATGAGACCTACCGTCTTAACAAATATTTAAGTATACAGTATAGTACTGTTGACTCTAGGTTCAAAGCTGTACAGAAGAGCTCTGGGACTTATTCATCATGTTTAACTGAGATGTTATGCCTGTTGAATACTAGCCCCTCCTTCCCTTTTTTCCACAGGGCAACTACCACTCGACTTTGATTCTATGAGTTTGACTATTTGAGATATCTCAGACAAGCAGAATCATGCAGTACTTGTCTTTCTACGATCAGCTTATTTTACTTAACATTATGTCCCCCAGGTTCACCCATATTATGGCATTTTGCAGAATTTCCTTCTTTTTTAAAGTTGACTAATATTTCATTGCATGTGTATACCACATTTTCTTTATCCAGTCATTTGTCATTGGACATTTAGGCTGCTTCCCTATCTCAGCTATTATAAATAGTGCTGCCATGAATATGGGAGTTCAATATCCCTTGGAGATCCTAACTTCAGTTTAGGGGGATAATCTCGTAAGTGGGATTAGTGGATCACATGGTAGTCCAAAAATGTTTAATTTTTTGAGGAAGCTCCATACAGTTTTCCATAGTGGCTGCATTCCCACCAAGAGTGCACGAGGGTCCCAATGGCTCCACATCCTCACCAGCTGTTCCCAGTCCTTCTTAAATCTGGTTCTTCGAATTTCTTTTCCACCCTAGAAGCTACCCCAATATTTTCCCCATAAATTTTCCTTTTTGTTTTAGTTGGAAAAAGCCAGCTCTCTTTGTTCTAATTAACACACAACATCTGCCCCTGGAGAACAGAGTCCTCTCTTCCCATCCCAAGCACCAGCTATTATTTTGGTGGCCCACAGGGCAGAAGCGTAACAGAAGTGCAATTCACATCCTGGGAAGTTTGATGCTCTCCTAAAGACTTGATTTCTATCACGGTCTGTGACTAGGATGAAGCAAGCAGGCATCTAGAGTGCAGAAGGCAAGGAGGCTGTGCAAGGGCTGGGTCAGATCCTCAGAGTGAGGATCTCCTGGGATTCTGTGTCATACATGTCTCCTTGCCTCAGCCTCACCCAGCTGTTTGCAGACTATGTTTAGAGTTGAGGGTCTGTTTCTTCCATGAGGAAATGGTTCTGGCTGGAGGCCCAGAGGACTACATAGTGAACTAATTCTTTCCCACATATTACAGTTTCAAGGCTGTAGACAGTTTTGGTCTGAGGACCTGGAAGCATCAGAGGCTTCAAAGGATACTTGAGGATTTGGAAGGATTGCCCAACTGATTCCTCAGGCATCATACATAGCAACTTCCTACTAAGATTATGCAAGGCCTCATTCACACCCATTCCAGACTATCATCAGACTGGTGCTTCCTCCCGACAGTATTGAATAATGAGGAAGCAAATGTGCTTCCCAAGTCATTTCGCAACCACAGAACGTTTTAGGAAGACCGACAGCCCCTGAGGCCCCACCAAAATCAGGGAGGGAAATGTAGCTGCTCCTCAGAGAACTAGTGAGAAATGGAGCAGGGAATATTTCAACAGGACTTAAGGAAGAATTTCTTAATTCAGAGAGTGATAAAACACAGAGACCTTTAAGAGAGACTGTGAGCCCTTGAACTCCTGAGGGCTTTAGGGAAAGCATATAAAACCATCTCTCCTGTTAGATGCTCACTGGCCCTACTAGATGGTTTTAATTCCATAGCTTAAAATTCTTTTGCAGGGTTAACTACATGCCTGCTGAGGGTTTAGAAACATTATTAACTCTAGAAGAAATAACTCCATTTCAAATGTGTATATATATATATATATATATATATATACACACACACACACATAAATTTGTATTTATATATATATATATATATATACACACACATAAATTTGTATTTATATATATATATACACACACACAGTATTTCTGTAATGTTCAATATACCATTTGCCTCATATTTTTTAATATTATGTTGGTGATAATGTCTATTTCATACACTATTGGCTTTTATCTCTACTAAAAGTCCTACAGCCGAAATGTTCCATGGACCAACAGAGCACATATGGAAATGAAATATGTAGGTCTTGCATCTGCAATAAATAGCTTTTGAAAGAAAGAGGTCATTTCTTCACTTGGTGCAGGCAGCTGGCACACGCAGAGTGAAAAAATCAATTTATTTCAATTTAGACTTCACAAATATGATTGTGCCATCATTACAATCACGCTACAGTAGGGTGGTGCTAAGCACAACACTCCTCATAGGATATGTAAGGTTAAAAGTCAGTGTAGAAGCTTTATCCAGTGAAGAGCTGACCACCATCCTTAAGAGAATCACATTCTTTTGACCCCTTTCTGTTACTATATCTGCTCCTCTTCTTGACTGTCCTTTTTTTTTTTTAAGTTTGTTTGTTTTTGTTTTTGTTTTTTAATGGAAATACTGTGGGTTGAACCCAGGACCACGTACATGTTAAGCACACACTCTACCACTTTTCTTTCTTTCTTGCCCTTGTCCCATATCCAATCAGTCACCAAGACCTTTCAGATGTTCCACCATCTCTTCCAACCATCCCTTCTTTTACTTCCCCTAAAATGGACTCTATTGCCTCTCACTCGGACTATTGCAGTAGCCTCCCACTCCCCAACCATGTTAGTCTTCCTTAAACCTTCTTTCAATCTTTCCTTCATGCTCCAAAGGTGTCTCTGGCTTCCCGTTACCTCAAAGATAAACTACAAAATCCTCTAAAGAGCTTTCAAGTACCTTCATAATCTGGCCTTCACTGAACTCATTTTTCCAAGCTTATCTTCATCTCTTTCTGTTATGAATGGACTCACTACTCACTACTTTGAACTCTTAGTTTTCCTCCTGCATAACTTTATTCATCCTATTTCCTTCCACTGGAATCCTGCACAATTCTCAAGTCGTAGCTAAAATATCACTTATTCCACATAGCTTTCCTCAATCATACTAGACAGAAGTCCTCCCAATATAAAACTACTTACTTCTGTACATTTTTATGAAATAGATATTGTACTTATTTATTCTCATAACTCCTATGCCTGTTAGAGTACATGTACATTAATGGAAAAGCCCCTGATTAATTCATCTTCACTTTCTTACCTGGTAAACTAGCAAAATGCCTTGCATATATTAGATAATCAGTGAATGTTAATGGTTATGAATGAATCTATGTATAGCTGGTCCTTAGACTTTTTTATAATTTTGTTTTCTCCTTGGTTTTACTAGGTATTGGCATAACTACTACATCATTTATTCAACTGTGTACCTACTCAAGGACAGCACATTTCCTTCGGTCCTACCCATGTTAATTATTCTATCCTTATAAGATCATACAAAGAAGGGATATCTGCCACCTCATTCTCAACTCCCTCTACCAGCCCCGGAAGCTCAACTTTTCTAGCCCAACATCAAGATTACTAGTCGAAGTGTAGTGTTCCAGACCTGTGGGGTTGTCCGTTACTCAGAGGACCTCCTCAGGGTTGAGGGCCCACCAGGACCTGCTTGGATGAGTGCTGCTGTGTTGGCCCCACCCTGGTTACCTGCTCAGTTCTGTGAGTGATCAAACATAGGCATTTCACCCATAGGTGCCACAGGACTCGGATTTTCGGCAGAAAAAAAAAAAGTAGTAAGCGTCAATATTTGTTAGGCTAAACCTGATCCTCAGCATTCCAACTTGATAAAAACATTTGCTCTCCTCACTTCTGGAACTCTGGTGAGTCAGGACTGAAAGAGGAGCTGTGACTACTCCCTCCCATCCTTCTGCTCTGGTATAAAGTAAATCAAATTTCTTGAAACCCATCTAATTCAAAAGTTTATGAATGGATGCTTTGTTCTGGATGGAATTATATGATTTAGAAGATGATGCAGAATTTTATACAATTTTTTTCAAAAGCACATAATTGAAGCGTCTTCCACAGTTCCAAAATTCCCCCACAGAGCCTTATCTTACACTTTAAACTAAATTTTATAATATTATTTTTAGACAAATATTTTAATTTGTAAAATTTTAAGCTATTTGTTTATTGATACGAAGAATATAAAAATCTTTCAATGCTCCCCCCAAACTGAAAGAAATTGTATTATTTACCTGGATTAACTAAGATAAGTGAGAGGACAAAAGCAGAGACTATTCTTGGATCACATATGTAGAAACAACCACCAAAAAACTGGCAAAATGTTGTACTAGAGATATTATGATTTATTAATGAGTGTGAAAGCAGAGGTGTTCTTGTAAAGGCAGTTAAGGTTGAAATTACTTGCATATCATATGTTTCCATATTATTTGAGGAATATTTGTCAATTGGCTGTTTTCCCTTAATGACATTTGATATAATAAATACCATTTATCTAGATATTACTTATAATAAAAACATTTCTCATATATAATTATTTCATGGAAAAACACTTCTATTTAGAATATAATATCATGTGAAAATTCTACCATCTTCAGCTTCAAAGTGATTTAATACTAAGGTTCTTAATGTTAGACCCAAATGAATCCAAAGTAGCTGACTTTATAATGAAACTATTCTTCTGTAAAGCTTGTATTGAAAATCATAGCTTTCCTCTTTTTTAGTTGGTATCCTACAAGTAAGTTAACAAAGGAGCAAGAAATTTAATACTTGATTAATTAGGACTCTTGGTTGCCCATGGTAGATAAACCAGTGAAAACCAGCTCTAACAAAGTAAGATTTCACTGACTCCCATAACTAAAAAATTCAAGGCATGGCTGACTTTTGCCATGTTGCCTCAGGGCTTAAACAATGTCATCTGTGCATTTTCTCTCCATCTCTTACATCCTGCTTCAGTTTCTTCTCCCTCTATTGTTTAAATAACTCCAGCCAGGCCTCACTTCACTACTTTTCTCTGTCTTAGAAGTCGTCATCACAGTCTTGTGGCATCTCATCTGCTTGGATGGGATCGCATGCCCAATCCTAAACCAACTGCTATGGTTCCAAGAGAATCTGAAAGTCTCATTGGTCAGGTCCGAATCACATGCTGTCCTTGGAGCTGAGGCTCCAGTCAGCGCCACCAGAATCACAGGAACTTAATGTAAAGAGATACATCTCCCACTAAAATGGAAGTAGGACAAATGGATGATGGGAAGCTCAAAAAGCAGCACCACCTTGTTAATCAGGGAACCTAGAAGCAATGCTAATTCTACTAAAGCTCTATACCCTTAGGCAAGTCACCACCAGTTCTCTTCTGGATCGCTACTTTAACCTCCTGACCCACGTGTATCCAGCTCAGTCCCTTCTACACACTGCTCCTCGGATGAGGTCCAAGCAAAGCCCTACATGATTAGCCTCTGCTTGCTTCTCTAGCCTTTTCTCAAAACTCTCTCCCTGGCACCCTCTGAGCTCCACACACCCAGGCCTCTTGTTAATTCCAAAAACATGCCACGGCCTTCTGTGCCAGGTCCTTTTCAAATTCTTTATCTTTCTCCTTTACTTCTGCTCTAAGAACCGCTACTAACCTTCAGATATTTATTCAAACATTTTATCTGCAAGGACATTTTACTAACACCATCCCCACCAGTTTCTAGTTCCCCTATAATGTACTCTCATGAAATATATTACTCAGTAATTCTTATCACAGCTTTTACATGTATGTCAATTAACTAATATTTTCTCTACCACTAAAGTATAAGCTCCATGAGGAAAATATTATATCTTTATTTTTTGATCACTGTACCCCTGTGCCTAGCACACAGTCGATACTCAATAATAAAGGAGGAAATACATAAAGACACTTTAGAAAATGCATCTCAGTTTCTCATCTCTAAAGGAATGGGGTTCAACTAAGAGATCTCAAGTCATCAATTCCAGCTCTTAAAATTCTTTGATTCTAACTAAACAGTATAAAGGCTTGATATTGTGGGTAAGTAAATGTCTTTAAGTAATACTTCTGAAGAAACCACTGAAGAAAAATGTTTATTTAGCCAACGGATGTTATAGCTAAAAGGTCACTAAAAATCCTTTAAATTCTTAAAATATGGCCATTCAAATTATGACCACCAATTCTCTATTTCCACTGACTTGGGATTAAAGATTCATCCTCCACCCTCAAATAAGAGTGTTTAGGACAGTTTGAAAATCACTCTACAAATGATTATTGGACCACTGAACTTCTTTGGGAGTGGTAGGGCCAACATTACCAATATTGCAAGGCAAGTGAAGTTCCTTTTCCATTTCTCACATTTTGGGGCCATGCACACCCCGCTATCTGCAACAAAATACCTAGTGCCTTCTTTTTCTCCATATTAGAGACCCTACTGCAACTGGACCTGAGTGATACCCCCTACATGGACACTATAAATCATCATCTTCCACTTCTCCATTACAGCTTTCCTCCCCTTTCTTCTATTTCTTCACAGTCCTGATCTTTACTAGGTGTCAATGGTTGTAATGGGTTATTAACAAGAAAACTCATCCATTCTAATATGTTATATAGTTAATTAATGTTACCTCCCTCAAGATAATAGGGCATATGTCCTCTTAAAGGCTTTTAAGAAATGACAGTAATGGTGGAAATTTCAGGCACCACTGCAGACTGATGAGGGAGATGGATTTTTAAAGCATGGGGGCCTCTCGTTGATCCTCAAATTATTCCACGTCGGCAGCTGCCAACTCTGCCCATGAGTAAGCCAGTCTCTCTCTGGAGAACTTTATAAACAGCATGACTTCCACTGTTTGACATGGTTGAAGCATAGTTCTCTCTGAAAATAACCTCTTTGAAGGTATCATTGGTTTATGAAGCTGTGGTTTAGATGTTCTCAAGACTAGGACAGCAACCACTGGCTCTGAGATCGAACAGGTCAACCTGCCCTAAGAGACAGATGAAGTTGGAGGTGTCTTTGAGTAGCCAGCGGATTTACTTGCCGTTTTCATTTTGGATTCCAATTCAAGCACACACATTGCTAGACATGAAAGAGAAGGCTGAGATCCTGTGGTGTGCCCTGCTCTCCCCGGCATAATTTCTCCCCCATCTGTGAATCTCCTGTTGATATCAGGGGGAGTCACCATGTGCAGAGAGGGGAGACACAGGCCAGGAGAGGGAAGCCCATTATGTAGTTGAGAACTAATTTTGCTTAATCTTCTTGATCTCCATAAAGAGAATTCTGGGACCCCACAGGATTTAAACAAAAAAGATAAAGATGAAGAGGGACTGCTCAAGCAGAGCCAATGTAGTACTTATTTATTAATGTCGTCCATCACAGTGTGTTTACATGCCTCACCAAAATTTAAAACTGCCTGATTGAGAACAGAGGAGGAAAACCGATTGCTGTATCCAAGCAAAACAGGCTCACTCCATCTCTATGTACATGTGTTTAGAAAATGAACTGAAATAATATAAGCACCATATTCAACACTTACGCTTCCATTTAAATTTTTTTAAAAAGATAAGCAAAAACATAAATTTGTGACCTTGGGTTTATCCTCAAATAGAAATCTCATCTTAAGGGAGAGTCTCTCCATGCTTAAGAGCAGAATTAAGATAAAAGAAACCTTATTCTTCACTTTACTCAAACATCTTCTGGGGACAGGGGAGCTGGGAGAGGGGGTCCAAAAAGGGCAGTGGGGAGGGGACTCTTACAGCTAAACGGTTACCCACAACCCTAGGACCAACTTCTCACAGCTTAAGAGATCAACTTCGAGAGTAGAATCATCGCATCAGATCAGTGTTGGGCAATACCTTAAAAGCCTCCAGCTCAAGCAAGAGGTAATGTATTTTGTGCTTGAACTCTCCCTGTGACAGGAAACTCATCACCCCTGAGGCTTCCCCTTCTAGTTTTGGATAGCTGAGCACATTAGATATCTCTCCCTTGTAATATTCAGAAACCTTGTAATTTTCTCTTGTTGCTCCTACTTTGCCCCTTGGAGCCAACCACACAGAATGAATCTGATGTTTCTAACAAAGTATGGGCCTTCAAATATTGGAAGATAATTCCTTTGAATACCACCATTTTTTTCTTCCCTGTTGGCTTAGTCTGCAGCTTTATAACTATGATAGTATTGCTGAAAGTTTTCCCAGCTTCCTGAAGCCTTCCTCCTTCCAGAGATGTATGTCATCAAGTCAGATTTATCTTTTCTCTGAATTTTTGAAATTTGCCCTCTTTTTTTGGGTGGTTGGTTAACCTGTAAGATTGTCTACTGAGGCCAACAATTTTGGATGTTGTGAAGTTAAAAGACATTTATTTGAAGAGGAGCGCAAATGCAGTTCTTACCTACATATCTTTGCCTCCTCTATAGCACAGCACTGTCCCTGGCATTCACATCCACAGGGGCTTGAAAATGCCTGGGATGAACAAACAAATCAATGAAAGGTCCTTGTATTCTAATACTTGTAGAGGGCTTGGTACCTTACAAAGGAATTAAATTCAGTTTTGAATGTCACAAAAAAACAAGAGGTCAGTGGAAGAGGTATCACTATCTCCATCTCATAAAAATGAGAAAATTGCAACTCAGAAAAGTGCATTTTGAAGAAAAGTCTTTTACTGAGACCAAAACAACTTTGAACTTACTAATTCCTATATTACTATAGCTTATGTTCACAGGATCTCAAAAGAGCTAGATTTCTATAAAATATCTTTGCATTATAGACAAGTCACTAATTTTTACAGTGTGTTTTTATTTTAATATAATACATTTCTTGGCCCCAAGGGAAACATTTTAAAATATTTTTCTTGATGTAATGAAAAAGTCACAATAACAAACTACACTTGAAAATAAGGCAACATTTTTTTTAAATCTAAGAAATTTACCAATTAACATTTATAATAAGAAAACCATTTTTAGATGAGATATGTTGAGTAAGAAAAATTCCATTTTATTAATCTATTGAATAAATCTTTATTGAGCTTCTACTATGTCCAGGGTAACTTAGAATAATAAAGAAGTTCCCAAAGAATAAAAGAGGGAGGCCCAACCTACTAGGGAAGGACGGCCCAGGGGGCATCAGTATGTTAAATTAGGAGAGGTAGGTATGCTAATGGGATAAAATTTTACAGTGGAGACTTCCTGGGGAAAATCTTAAAGGAATTGTAATGAGAGAGTGGAGACAAAGTACATTGCGGACTATCTACATGCATTGGTTGGCTTTAGATAAACTATGTAAGAGAATTCAGTGTGATTTGTGCTTTCTTCACTTTCCAGTTCACATCTATCTCAGGTGAGTAACCTTGATCATATCTAACTCTCTGCTGCCTGAGGTCCGTGGTGGAGGACAATGGAGGAAAGTACGCTTATTCCCCAGTGGCAGAGACTTCTTTTGTTACCACCCCTAGGAGATTTAGGAACTTGCTGATGTAGGCACCAAATTACTGTGGCATAAGTTTCCTGTCTCACCAGAGACCTGCAGAGCCACTGGGGGCATCTCTGGGGTGTCCAGGAGGAGTTCTCCCATCCCACTGCCCACACTCCCACCCCAGTACCAACCAGTCCTGGTGCACGGGCCACCCCATCTAGCTCTCTGCCCTGCTCTGCCACTGCTCTCCTGCCCCAAGCTGTGCACCTGACCAAAATACAGGGAAGTCCTTTTCCCAGCTATGCTCAGGCACAAAGGAACACATCCTGGGCCACCTATGTCCATCCCATCACTCCTGCAATTAAATAAACTTGCAATAAGGCTCGTCAGGTTCCCCACCACTCACTCATTCTTTCTCTTACTGAAAGTCTCTAAACTAGTAAACTATTTTTCAACTCTCAGTTCCTGCCGATGATCCCAAATCTTTAACTTCTAATCATGTTTATTCTGCAATTGTTAAATTCTAATCATGGTTTTCCCTCTAACTCTATGAAATTTCTCTGAAACTAACTTGAAATTTCAAGTGTGCCCCAATGTTCCCTTAAAATCCCTACATGAAAATTCATGATGAATTTTTTTTTTAATTCCTACAAATAAAAGGATTTTCCATAGCTTCCCCAACACTCCACAAATATTTCATGAGCAATGCATGCCAAAATGAGATTTTTACTCTGGTAAATAGTGCCTTTAAGTATGTGACATCAAAGCATTTGGAGACTGATAATATCTGTTAGACACCCAGGGCATGGTGGTCTGATTCCTGCAGATGTAGGCAGGCCGGGAGGAAATTTTAGGCTTGATCTCAGATCCCCTGAATATATTCTCTGTTGCTGGACAAGCTAGCAAACCTCATATAACAATTCAGTATAACAAAATTGTGATTTTAACACCACTCCTAAAACTACAGAGGACTGAACTAAAAAAGAAAAAGAAAAATGCAGCAAGTACCATCATCATGAATCTTACGTGAACTGCTATATAAAAGAATGAAAATATATTTAGATTAAATGAAAGTCACTTCAAATTTAGAAATTTCAAAAAAAAACTTTGAACATGTCTCACTTTTCATGTTCAAGCTCCAAATCATATAGTTCTAGGATGGACTATATGATATAAATGGTCTTCTCCAAGATGACTTAAAACTATGAGATCATGCTTTCTTCTATTTTGGCAGCTTGCTTCCTCATTCTCAAGTTGGTTCCACTTAAGTTCAAAAGGATGGACTGCCGACCCTGACGTAGTTCATGAAACTCCCAAGTGGATGAACCCCCTTCTGTTGAGGTCTTTGAGCAGCATGCCTCCCATGGATGTGATGTCTCCTTCGAGTGCACCCATTGTCAGCACTCTTCAGTGGCTCACATCTTGGTTCTAGGCTTTCATGTGTCAGCCCCTGACTACAGACCCTCTCATCTGTCCTACGATCCTTGGGGGACCTCATGGCTCTTTTGTCTATCTCGCCAGTGACTCTCTATACCTATATCCGACATCAAAAAGATCTTATTATTTCCAAAATACTCACTTGCCCTAAGGGAGTATCTTTAAAGATCTTCTGAAGAATTGATGCCTGTCCCTACTCACCCTTATAGTAGCCTGCCAATTTATTAGGTCCTGGGTAAAGAACATTTAGAAACCAATGCACAACGCTAATAACTGTGAGATCACTTAATGTTTCACCAAAGTGTTGCACAAGAAGAGGCCTATTAAGTAGATGTGTGAATCTGGAGGAGGAGAAACAGCAATCCCGTTTAATAAGATGTTTCAGGCATTATCTTACTAATTTGCTGAGGAGCAGGTACAGGCTATACAGCACTTATAAAGTAATTAGAAGTCCTTGATAATTGTTTTTTTAATTAACAACAAAATCTGAAGGAAAAAAAAAAAAAACCCTGCTACCCATTCCCACTTCTCTTCTGGATTAATTGTGGTAGATTCAGAAAGGCAGTTTATGCACAAGAGATTTTTCCATTCCAAATTACAGGGTGAAGATGAGCTGACTGGATACTCCTGTGTAATTTATAAAGGCAGGGAGAGCCCCTTTATTTCCATGCCTTTTAATGTTCCAAGAAAACCTGCTGATCATTTCTGACAAACTTTTGTTCCCTGATTAGGGGAGAGAGGATCTCACTACGGACACTTGCTTTACCCTCAGCACTGATGTCATGTTCCATCCTCAATTATTGAAGGTCACTGAGTCACATAAGGCCAACTAAGAGAATTCTGATCATCAGCAGTGATGACAAGGCTATCAGCACAGATATAATGAGACCTGCAAGGTCTACAGGAACAAACAAGAATATTACTGTGATAAATCCAGACACTTCATACTGCAAGCAAATGACTGATCACTTAGCCTGAACTGACCCCCTATGTGTTCAGGCTTCTGTTTTATTTCATATCAGCCATTCTACCTCCTCCCATGTTCCTCTAAGCCGAGATCAAATAACCCTGCCAATGAAGGAAAAAGTGTTGATGAATATTCCAAGGAAACTGATCCCCTCATCTCCAGAATCTTATCAAATTTTGAAACTTACAATTAAAAGTCATCTACTAGGAAGTAATTTTCTCCTCTGAGAATTTCCCCAGCTACTTGGCTTGACAGTACTTAACATAACCTTTTACCTTCTATATTCTAGGATGAAAAAGGGATGCCATTTTGCTTTCATTCTATTTTATGCCTAGGAATTGAGATTGTGCTTTGGGGTGGATGAAGAGTGTAAGAAAGATCCCAATCTACTGTGTACGCTCAAAAAAGGCAATTGGGGGAAATTTTAAATGCCCTACATGTGTCATTTCTTGCATCTTTCATGGCCATTGAAGGAGACAGAAGGCAGACTGTCACACTGGTAACCAATGATTCTTAAAATAAAATTATATTTATAACTAGCTGACCATATATCCCCATTGCCCAAGGACAGTGGGTTTTTTTTTTATTGAAGTATAGTTGATTTACAATGTTGTATTAGTTTCAGGTATATAGAAAAGTGATTCAGTTTGTATATAAAATCTTTTTCAGATGCTTTTCCATTATAGGTTATTACAAGATATTAATTATAGTTCCCAGTGTTCTACAGTAGGTCCTTGTGGTTATCTACTTTATATATAGTAATGTGTATGTCAATCCCAACCTCCTAATTTATCCCTCTCACCCTCTTTCCCCTCTGGTAACCATAGTATGTTTTCTATAGTTGTTTTCATAGTATGTTTTCTAGTCTAATGCTGGTTTGTAAATAAGTTCATTTGCATCATTTTTTTTAAAGATTCCACATATAAGTAATAACATGATGTTTGTCTTTGCCTGGCTTACTTTACTTAGTATCACAATCTCTAGGTCCATCCATGTTGCTGTTGCTGCAAATGACATTATTTCATTCCTTTTTAATGTCTCCATTGAGTGTAGATAAATATATATATATATATTTATCTTCTTTATCCACTCATCTGTCAGTGGACATTTAGGTTGCTTCCATGTAGTGGCTATTATAAATAGTGCTGCTATGAACACTGGGGTGCATGTATCTTTTCAAATCAGAGTTTTCACTGGATATATGCCCAGGAGTGGGATTGCTGGATCATATGGTAACTCTATTTTTAGTTTTTTAAGGAACCTCCATACTGTTCTCTATAGTGGCTGCACCAATTTACATTCCCACCAACAGTGTAGGAGGGTTCCTTTTTCTCCATATCCTCTCCTACATTTATTATGTGTAGGTTTTTTTAATGATGGCCATTCTGACTCGTATGAGGTCTAGTAGAGAGGATGAGAAATGTGTATGATAAATGTCCATGACAAAGGAAGCTATGCAACTCTAAGTGAGCTCAGTGGGAGGGAGATGACCCTCTCGGCAGGGGACATGAGATGTATACTGGTATAACCATCCTGGTTGTTAATATTTTGAAATTCTTCCAAATTCTCCACTTACTTACACCACAGATTACCCATGATGCCCAAACCTGAGCCCCAGCAGCAGGTACAAAAGTCTAGGAGCACTGCCGGAGAGGAGAAGGGGGCCCAGAGAGCTGCTGAATAGATGGAGGCAGCTGCCAAGGCAGTGGTGAGGGTGGCAGATGCGAAGGTGAAGGACCAGTCCACTGCTCAGGAACAGGCCGGTATTGGGGGCCTGCTGAGGGTGGCATTGCTTGCTGTCCACACTGGCACCTGGGGCTAGGCTGTCTCAATCAAGCCATCTGAGCAACACGGGTTTTCAGATGTGCACCCACCAGGAAGCATGGCAGCACAGCCAGCTGCCTTCAGCTGCAACAGAACACCAGGCTCCAGCCACCTGATGACTATGTCGCTTACACGCTGTAGAAACACATTCACATAATTGCAATATAGTATTATTCTCTTGATTTTTACCAAGGGTCCCTATAAGAAATGACCATATGAATACATTTTCTCCATCTTCTCTAAAGGCTGCTATTAAAGATATTTTCTTTTATTACAGCAATCCAGGATTGAATTCTTGTTAAAGAGTTTATTTCCGGGAACATTTTCTTCTTACCAACTGGTATATATCCTTTTATTAGAAAATGAATACTACATGATTCATGAAATTTCTTTATTGGCCTTTGTGACCTGCACAGGAACTAAATTTAATGTGTAATTGTAGAAACTATCCTTAGCTTAGACTTCAGATCCAGTAATCTCCTCCATTCCTTTATATGGCCCTTACTAGATTAGCTTTATTTTAATATTTTATTGCATATGTATAACCCATATCAAATCTAAAATAAGCAACCTATCAAGTATCAGATATCTGTGTATTATACATATTAAATCTTTTCAAGTCTTAGAATTTTCATGACAGTACTAAACAGATGAAGTATTCAACTTAATGCTAAGTCCCTTTGGATAGCTTCATACAATTCTGCCTTTTCTGGAGAACCTACCACAATTCTTGGCACATATTTGTTGAATAGTGGAATAAATGAGGACCACATCGAGAGAGTATTATTCTCCAAATTATAATGGGGATAAAACACCATCATAATGATGTCAAAATCTCTTCATTTTCTGAACTAAAAGTGTAACAAACATTGCTGAAAGTAAATTAACCATCATCTGTGACCAGGAAATGTTTTTTTTATTTTTTTGGACATTTCATGGCATTTGATATAGCAGAGATTTGAACTGGAATGCAACTTAGAGAAAAATCCTGTCTGCAACTATAAAGCAAAACTTTCCACTTAGCAGGAGAATGCCCAGTATATCTGACCCTCAAGATGCCCATTCATTTTCAGTTTCTGAGGTTGAGGTCCCCCTCTGGAACTACAGCAAATTAAGAGGTGTGTGATTCTTGGAGCGTTGTCTCGTACATTAATAAAGACTAATCATGTTTAAACATGTTAGCACAGCAAGCCCAGGGATGTAGGATAGGATGCCCACCTTAAAGTGGAATTAGTAGTGTGAAGGAAGCTATGTGAAAAATCGTGGGGAGAAACTGATTGAAAATGAAAATGAGGTGTCTTTCGAAGGAGATGGCCTAGAAGCCTGACAGTGTGAATTGACAAAGTAAGGTTAAAAATATAATCAGAAAAAGCCGGCCTCTATGAGATGCAAATAACTCTTTTACTGCTCTCCACAAAGCAACTGCATTAAAAGGAGGAAAAATCCTAACTACCATATACACGCTGCACAGAAGATAGCTTTCGGAAAGGAGTCCAGAGCAGGAAACCATCTGTGTCCATGAAAACAAATGAAAAAGAGAGAGAGAGAGAGAGAGACAGCCATCTCTCTCTTGTTTTAAAGAGAGTGAAAAACCAGTAAAATCCCCTTCTCTTTGAAACAAATACACACGCACACAGTTTCTCCCTTGCCCCCCTCCATCTTTGAAACACTTGGATTATGTGCATCTGAAGCTTCCTCCTCTCTCTGATGGGGCCCCTCCAACAACGGATCTCTGCCTGTCCTATCAGTTGTGAAGCTCAGCTCCCCCTCCTGTGACTGCTGGGTACAATGTTTGTGTTTATAATTCATTTTAACCTCTCACCATGATGACATTGCCTATATCCATCCCTCACGATTGCAATAGAGAATTAAGGCATCACCTTGAGGTCCCAGATACTCCAAGTTCACGGTGAGGACAGCCATGTGCCGTATGTTAAGATCCAGAGAGTGGAACCCACACTTTTTACCTGAAGCTCCTTTCTGAAAGGGACAGAGCACATACACAGGGTATACAGTCAATTAGGCAAAATGGGCCACAAACTGCTTGTTGAATGTTGTGAGTGGTTCCCAAGCCACACAGTGAGCATCACTGCCTCGGGGTAAGTCGTTCAAACAAATAAGGAGTCAGGACTTCTGAGGGCGGTATTCATTTTGCAGTAACTTCTTCGTGCTAAATAGAATTTCGTTATTTTTCTTCTCATGTTATATTCAACTGAATTAAACATTTGGGGTTAATCGCATTAATATAAATTTACATTATGATACATTTCACATAGTTGTTTAAAACAATAATAATAATGTGGAGGAGAAGGAGAAAGAGAAAGCATTACTTATTTTGTGCTTGCTATGTGCTAAGAGCTTTATATGCATTATCCCATTGGAGCCTCATGCCAGTAAAGCCAGGATATTTTTGTCCCCATTGTACAGATCTGAGAAAGACTGTGAGAAAGGGCTAAAACTCGTGCACTTGTGACTTTGTGTGGTCATGGAGACCTGAGGCTTAGTTTACCAAAAAGTGAGCATTTGTAGAACACCAATTTCTTCTCTGTAGCTCTCTTACCCCAAATGTGCAATACTGCCGGAGGGCTGTCCCGCACCCAGCTGACCCTAGCAACGCTGCCGCCTACCACCTTCCACTTAACTGATCGTGTTCATAGAAGGAAAAAGATGACTAAGTAATCAGGCAAGACATCCATTAGCACAGACACGCGAGTATTTAAGTATTTGAATTGTTTCAGGCTGTCTGGGAAAGTGTTAGATATTGTCACAACATTTTACATCATAAGTCATGCCGCCCTTAACGAGGGGTGCACTTTTTACTCTAAGAGTCTGCTCGTGAAGCCGTTGGTCTAGCGGGGGACAGAGCTCCCGTGCCCCCGGACGCCGGCTCGCTGACGGGAGAGCTGGGCACTGAGTGAAAGGGAAAAGCGTGTCGTCATTTCTCTTCATCCCCGTCTCCCCGGATCTCTGAACGGTTGACAAGCAGAAAGCTCGTCGGGGGAGTGGATCAGTAGGAGCGCGCGGAGGAGGCGGAGGCAGACAGCTCTCCCAAATTAGCCCGCTGCCAGTCTTGGTTCGCTGCCACTTTGACACCAACGTTAGGACGTGGAGCTTTATTGCAGTGGCACTTTGGCAGGATACCATTTCACAAGGAGCTTCCAGCTCCGAGAGGGAGAACAGGCCTGTTATTACCGGATGCTTTAAATTCACGGGCCTTGCAAATGGAGAGATGTGTTTGTCAAGGAGTCCACATTTAAAGAAATACTTGGTGTAGACTTTTGGTGTGGGTGCAACTCACTTAACCCTGTGAGGTCTCACATTTCAGCTGAGAAAGAACAGTGGTTAGCCGAATTCTAAAGAAGGCATGATAAGGCTTATAAATTATCTTCTAAAACCCAAATTTCCTCAGGAATGCACAGGGGGTAATAAACATTTATAAATGCCAAGAATAAAGCATTTAGTGAGAAGGCCGGTATGAGATTGTACCTATTTGTCACAGGATTTCACTGGAAGCCTTTCAAGTAAATTCCTCCAGTTCCGAGGGATAATTTGTAGGTTGACACAAATGCTGTGATGTGTTGCAGATGCTGTACGCTCTCCACCGCTGCGCGTGTGAGCAAGACCAGCAGCGCGACCCCAGCACACTTTTTTAAGCCGTAAGCAGACCGCCGTGCTCTGGGCGGCACAAAGTGTGAAGGTTAAGCCCATGGCATGTAAAGTGAGGAGGCCACGTGGATAACGTGAGCAATTGCTCTCACTGCTCGCCAGTCATAGCCTTTGAAAGTAAGGGTTGACTTTGAATCAAATTCAATTTAGCAAAATCAACCCAAAACATATTTAATGACGACTATTACAGACTGAAAATTAGCCCTAATTGGTAAGTGCTTCCCAATTGACTAAAACTTCTATTACCTTTTCATCATCATAACGGTGATTCGTCCAGGATTTGAAATCAGTATCAGTGTAACCATGAACGTCCCAAACGTCACACCAACGTGCCCCAGGATGCCACAGTAAATTCACCACAGGGTATTTATTTTTTTAATTTTACAGGGAAACACGGAGATATTCTTTATCTGTCAGATACACAAACTACCTGCTTGAGGCTGTTTCCAGTTTCAGTATTAAAGTGTTAGCCAGATTCCTTCTGATGATGTCATATCTTTGTGAAACTGGGATTTTAGCAATTGCTACGAGCAAGCATTACGTGAAAATCCAAGTAGAACGTGGAACAGGAACTGAGACTAACAGCGTCTAATCGGATTCCAATTTGAGAAGTTGGGTAGCCCAAAGTGCACACAAACCCCATTTGTAGGTAATACTGGATGACAGTGAACTGAAAACACATTTTTCCAATTTATATGTGTTTTTTAAATGGCCACTAAGGTGTTAGGGCATAAATACTTATTAAATTGCTTAGACCACTTAACACAACTATTTATATATTTGTTTCAGTCTGGCGATGCTGTGAGAAACACTGCTGAGACACCAAGAGCAGCGTAAACAAAAAACGTTTAAAAGCCTCTGACGTGAAGTCCTCCCAGATCTCTCTCTTCCCGCCACCTCACACACATACACAGACGCACAGGTTTAAAGGGATCGGTTCCTTCTATTTCCATTCAATAGGTATTTGTATTAATAAATATTGTTGAGCATTAAATATATGTGAGGTGCTGGGCTAGAGGCTAGATAGTGTGAGTGGAACTGATTGTTGTCATGAAGCATAAGCTCTTGAGAGACGAGCAGCTAATGAACAAGTTAACGAATAAACACAAAATACAAAGGGCTCGAAAAAATAAGAAAGTCATTCCCTAACTGCAGGGGCTCCCCTTCCCACTCACCAGGCTGCGAAATTATGCTTGGCGTCCTTCCAAAAACCCCTGGGAGATTCTTCAACCACACTTGCCCACCTGCCCACACTACCGGGGAGCGGGCAACATCATAATTAACACACAGCATCGGGAGGGGCACGAGAGGGAACGGCAACGAGAAAGGGCTGTGGGCATCTCCACAGCCTTGAGGCAAAGGGACAGAGGGCTGTGTGACAGGGAGTTCAGAAGAGGTAAGAAGAAAAGAAAAAGGGAACTGGAGGGGGGTGGGGGGCACCCTTCTGAGAGCCACATCCTCAGGCACGACCCCTCGCACCAGCGTGCTACCCCAGGAAGCCAGTATTCCCAGAGCACACCACCTTCCACTCAGCTGCTCCTGAGGGCAAAGGAGTGAGATTGAGAGTCAGGAAGATGCCACTGAAAAGAAATACCGGAGATTTGACATTTGGCCTAAATCAAGCCCTCTTTGTCACTGATGCTCAGACAAATAAAATGGCGCACAGAGAATCTCCTACCCACTCTATACTCTGCTCCTACTTCTTCCTAATTCCATCAGGAAGGAGCCTGACAGAAGGACATACTGCCAATATACCCCACAGCCCAGATAGGGCCGCAGGGCCCACGGCTCCGTGCAGAAGTGCTAGTGTGTCCTCGGGACCACACACTGCGGTGTGTACACATCACTCAAAGAAATCCCTTGAAAATTCAAGTAATACCATTAATTTAGACTAGAACCAAATTCCCTACCTCTACGTATGCATCCTTACTCAGAAAAGATCACGGTTTCTATGAGAGAATTAGTGCCAGGACAAACCAAATCTCGGTGAGAAAAGCAAACAGCAACCCTACCTCTCCAAACAGAGTTAGATTTCAGGGCTAGAGAATCTGTCTTTCCTCTTAGATTTGCCTGATTCCAGGGATGCTTGAAAATGTCAGTCCTTCAGTGCCAAGGGAAGGACGGTGGCTTCTAAGTTACAATTTAGAGCCTGTGAAGGGGTTTTGTGAGACTCCTTTTAAGAGAGGAATTCAGGGGAAATGGAATTATCTCCTGCCTACATTTTGCAAATCGGGGTTGTAGACTGTCGTAGGCCATCAGATTCAGAGCTGTGCTACCCATTACATGCCTTCTCAGCAAGAGGACTAGAGCGATTGGTCCTACGTGGGGAAGAAAGTAGAAATGGAAGGATGTGGGAGAGGCAATCTGAGAGGTGGTGCAGCTGCAGCCACCTCAAGACATGAGACAGTGCGGCTCATCTCTGCCCTGCTGCGAGGAGGCTGTCATTGTGATGTAATTTGCAGCATCCTTCAGGTCATAAGCCTTCTGTGTAGGAGTCACACTTACTCCCTCACTACGCCGGGTGTGCATTAATGTTGGCCATCTCTGCTGTTAGGTGTTCTCAGTGGCTCGAGAACCTTCTACACAGGCATGCTCTCTTTTATGACTCTGAATCAGAATGGTCCTGCACGAGGAAAGCAGGCTTTCAAAAGGGAAAGGGTAACTAACACTGAAAGGTTTTTCAGAGAGAAAAGAGTGAAGTTTTAAAAAAGGATCATCATGTTGTTCAGTACAATTCGGCACTTCACTGTACACTGTTCTGTTTTGTTCTCTGTTCAAATTGCTCAAGTCTGGAGCTGCACGCGATCTGAGCCTTCATCTAGTCCAGCCCTCTCATTTTAAAGATTTTAAAGAGAACACTGTAGAAAAGTTGTTTTAGCTGAGAAAACATCAGGAGCCAGGTTTTCAGATTCCTGGAGGGGTGTCTGACCCACCCTGCCTGGCTCACGTGCTCTAGAGGGCAGTGAATTTGGAATTGCAGTTATGCCTGTGTCTTCATAACAATACTCAAGTCTTTACCACCAATGACATTTCAGCTTTTCTTTATTCTTACAAATCTAAGAAGAAATTGTAAGAATGAGAGAAGTACTGACAGAAAGAATGGTATAAAGACTGTGGCTATTTTTCTTTTCAAAAATCAATCCTACTAATAGTTAACATTATCTAATGCTTATTCTACTTCAGATACAGGGGATGAACAGGTGGGCAAAAGCAGACAGTGTCTCTGTGTTCAGAGGGCTTACAACCTAGCGGAGGAGTCATACTCCTCCATTTATTAAGTGCTTTCTGTGTGCCCAGACCTACTGAGAGAGCTAGCTCTATATGCGTTATCTCATTCAATTCTAATAAAACACTGCAAGGTGAATAATAGTCACTTTGTTGGCATCATCCCATCCCATAGATGAGAAAACCAAGGCACCATGAGTTTAGGTCTGACCGTGAAGACTGAGAGGCAGGGGTTGAACCCAGGGAATGTGAAGCCAGCACCGACATGCTTAACCACCACACTACATTGCCCCGATGTACCATGAACTGGAAATCTGGTAGAAAATGCACAAATGTCATCTGAGAAGCTCACGATATTCCTTTCTCCCTTTCAAAGAACTAAATTTGTAACTTACAACTGTTGACTCTAAATCATGGGCCCCTTCAATCTGGCTTAAAAGAGTGCTATCTAATTTGAAATGAGAGAAATTAGCAGAAAGGACATGTCCCCAGATAGAAAAGACATGACACTGAGACAAAACACCTCTCATTTAACTCATGTGGAGCCATCACAAAACCGTTATCTTTTTAATGCGCAAAGCTCCACGATGACTGCCGCCCCTAGTGACAGGGCAGATGTGGCCCTCAGGCCACTGCACAGTTTAGGCAGCTCTGCTACTTGTCACTACGCCATTAGATGAAGCCATTTTTCTATAAATCTTGCCTTGGACCTGAAGGCAGGGTCATCAGCTGTCCTGGACTGGCCCATACTGAGGTGCTCCCCAAAATGCATACTTGAGTGCTAAATCCCTGACCACCCCAGGCAACTGTCCCTTCCTGCCCATGCTCAGTCTGGCCCGGCGAGCTGAGGGAGCCCAAGTGGGTAGGGGGAACGTCCAGCCCTGCTCATCTCTGGGCATCCATCTCTGCCTTTACTGACTCCACTGCTGGTCTGAGCTGGTGAAACTCGTGGCCCCTTTTCTCAGCAGCAAGAGCACGCAGCGACAGCGCTCTGGTGAGCCCAGCCTTCCCTCCTCATGACAAGGCCACTCCCTGGGCTGTCTCTGGCCTGTAGATTGCCGGAGCTCTGGATGTGGCTCTCACGGGAGTCTCCACCTAGGCAGTCTGCTCGGCTGCAGGTCACTAGGACTCTCCCCTCAGTGACTGCGCTGGGAGTTGCCCAGCCAACAGCCTCAGCTGTGTCCCACACATCAGCAGTCCTATCTCAGGCTAGTGTCCGTCTCAACAAGCCCTGCGGCCATGTCTCCTCTGCTGCAGCCACTTCCTGTCCTGAAGCATTTCCTATGAGAAAGCCCCCTGGCCCCCCAATTCTAAATGCAGTGTCCCTCTGCTGAGACATCCTTCCCAAGCCACGCGCCTCAGTTTCACCCCCCCCCCCCCCCCCCCCGCTGCTGACAGAGTTTTGAATCCTGGAGGTGAGCCTGCAAACGAACGCCTGCATCCCTGAATTTGCCCCTTCTCTCTGCTCTGGACTGCTCCCTTCACCATCAGAAGGCTTCCTACCTCCCCCTAATGGGAACTTAGCTTCCACGTCCTCCATGTCTCTGCAGTGAAGTTGGCATGCGGAGGAAAGCTGAGGGAACTGAGAAAACCCTTCTACTTAAGAATCGAGGTTGTGACTCTAAACTGAGCCATGGCCTCTATTCTCAGGGATTCAGCTTGAAACTATGAATGCTGTCGGTTCCCTGGATGAGGAGTTACTAAGCAACTTGCTAAATACATCAGCAATACTTTCAAAAATATTAACCTCATTATACTTGTTTAGTTGTCTTAATTTGGTATTGGCTTTCTTACTTTTTTACTCTATTTTTTACTACTATGATAGCAAATGAATCTATGGCAACGTTGCCTTCAGCAGAACGCACAGGAAGGAGACGGGAGGACAGTAAGAGCCTCGCACCTGAAGGAGGGGGACATTTAAAAGCTTATCTTCCCCCTGCCCTGCCAGCAGCAAATCCACCCCTTTAACACAGCAAGCGAAAGACGGCCACGTGACTACCATTAAGAAAGGTTATTTAAATTAATTTCCTAAAAAGGCATTTTTTTAGTCACAAGAAAAAAAACCTGAGTCTTTATCTTCGAGTGTGATAAGATTCCTTCTTTTCTCACTGGTAATTTTCATCTCAGTTACAGTACTCTGTCTTGCAGTGGGTTTTCAATGAGGTATTTGACATAGAATCAAAGAATATTAGCTGACTGGGTCCCAAGAGATCACCCAGCCCAGTCCTGTTAGACTAGCTTTAAACCAGCAGAATTATGAATGTTTTTCTCCTAAAAGACATCTCACTCCAAAACCCCGTATTGAAAAAGCAATGGTACTGCTCCGGTTGGAACCAGGATGGAGGGCAGGCCCTCACCCACAGTGACCTCTGGTCCCTAGGCAGCAGCATCCGAGAGCCCCCTTATTCCAGCACTGCTGACCACCAGTGAGGGCCAGGAACCCTGGATTCAGAGAGGCCAGGAATCACTGAATCACTCTCACACACATTTTGGCAAAGGTTTGGCCCTTTTCTTAAAGTTTTTTCATTTGTGTTTTGTTTGGGGGTTTTTGTTTGTTTGTTTGTTTTTTTAAGTTTATGCCTAGCGAAATGTCTAAGTTATTTGGGGAACTGATTTTTGTTGTTTGGGGATTTCTTTGTGGTGATATATCTTGAAGCTATAAGTCAATAGAAGAAAGTGATTTGATTCTCATAAATTCTATATTCAAGAAAAAGCTATAAATTTACAAAATATTAGCTCTACTGTTTACCAGCACCTCTTTGAAGATGAAGTTTAAGAACTCAGTTAAATCTTGAAACAAATCACACGCATCCTAAGAGAAATTTCAAGAGACAACTCTGTCCAAGAAGATACTTCTTTCCCACGTCAGCAAATCATTATGTGATATAAAGCAAGTAGAACTGGAACTGGGCGATTTAAACAATAATATCAGGATAAAAAAACATTTAGATGTTAAACATGTTGTCCAGATCACAAAAAGGTGAGACCCATAGAGTTTCCTTCTTCTTTTTTTTCCCCTCGTACAAACCTAATTTCTGAGATCAGAACATCCAGTAAGTCTTACTATACTTTGGAGGACTTAGTGTGGAGCTTTAAACTTCAGGAACTATGAGTTCTTTAAAGCCATGGAAGATTGATTTCATGTTTTTCTTTTACAGCATTTTGATGTGGACTTGGCACAGAGAGAGGTTCCTGTGCTAATTTCCTCTTGCTCTGTGTAATTAGTCAGCATGTGAAATGAGGTAACAGGATATAATTGTCTACTGACCATTGCAAGCCCATTTGTTTATGACACACTCTCCCGGCTTTTAGATGTACAATATTATTACCCTTCTCTTCATTTGTGTTGCTGTCTCTTCCCTCTTTTTTAATTTCTCCAGTTCTACTCCCCTCAATCCCCGCTTCCTTTGTGGGCAATGCAAGAAGGCACTTTTCCTTCCAGCTGGCAAGGCATTAAGGAGGACTGAAGCGGGGTACAGAGTGACTTACACGCTCCCCAGAGGCCAATTACACTTGGAATCCTCCTCATCTGCCCTGAGCAGGGAGTGGGGCTTCCCCTCACAGCCTATTGTACTAGCTAGGAGCCACCTGATCAGCCTGGTCCTACCCAGTATTTAAATTAGGGCATCACCAATCCTGGACCCACGTCAGGGCCTCTAGGTAACACTGGGGAATAAATTAACATTCTGCTGTTGTTCCAAAGCCACATGGCCACCATTATTAGAAACCCGTCAGCAATAAAGGGGACTGTTATGAAAGTCTCAAGAAGAAAGGGGGTGAAATAGCGTCATGCTATTGTGTGCCATTGCACTGCGCCTTAATGCAACAATTACCATGTCGCCTTTGTTAGGTTTGGTGGAGGGGCCTTAATGGTTTAACATGACATCACATTACGTGGCTAGATATGTAAGTTTACTGCAAGCCTTTCTTTTAGGATTGTCAAATACAGGAAGGGAAGGAAGGAAGGCAGGGAGAGAGGAAGGGAAGGAAGGAAAAGAAAAGGAAAAAAGAGGAAAAAAAAATATACATGCAGACAATTCCTGTGTTAGCTAGAATTGTAATCCAAACTGCTAAAAGGCTAATGTAAGCAGTCAAGCTAGTTTAGAAGGACACTTGCACAGCAAAACAAGGATAGAAAAAGAGGGCTCATGGAAAAGGACTAATAGGCAAGTTAGCAGACATCAAACAAACTGGCTGAGTAAGAATAATGTGAGAAAATATATGTTTCAAAATCAATGGCAATGTACTTTAGAGAATTTTAGAAAGTGAGGAGGACTTTGAATTTATTGAGGACAAATCTTGGCAGGACATCATGATGAAATGCTTTCATTTTACAGCCCCCCCAAAAAAAAAAATTTTTTTTGAGAGCTCCTGCATTCTTTTTGTGTTTTTTTCCCCTAAAGCAGTTTGTGATATTGCTGCTGAAATTTTGCAGTGAATTTCTACAATAAGTTTCACAGTCCTTCACATTCAAAACACACAACTATTATATACTTCCATCTACCTATATATCAGCCATTTTCCTCCCACTGCTTTTATAACCTGTATCATACAGTTTCTGAAATGAACATGAAAGGAGGGAGTGAAGTCATATCCTTTAAATAATTCAAACAGCTTTTCAAATGAGGCAATAAAAATATTTTTAGGTAAAATGTATTGTCATTGTTCTCTCTTGAGAAACTATGTATATAACAATAATGCAAAATATTACTCAAAAAGTTACTACTTTAAAAATGTATCAATCAAAAGTGATGATTTTTCACTCTGTAATAAAAGGGCAATACAGTTAATGTAACTACCAGAATTTTAGAAACATTTTAAAAAAATTGTTTGCTATATTCAAATTTTATGCTGATTCCAAAGTATTTATGATATTTTTTGAGAAGGGCATTTTCAATTGCATAATCATCTTAATTGTTATTATCTTTCTGCAGAGCCTAGATTAAGTAGGAATAGCCAGTAAAACTATGCCAGTAATAAAAATAACTCATTTCAAAAGTAGTTTAAATATAATTCAAATTTATGACATATAGAGAAATCCTAAATTGCGTGAATTGAGTCAGCTTGGAATTTCTGTTCTAAAAGTACATAGATATCTTTTATCACCAATTATATCTTTAAAATAGTTATCTAATATATAAAGAATTCAGATACACTGATTTTTCAAATAGTGTCTCAATAGATGAGCAAGCAAATATAGGAGGAGATGTAACATAAATTAATAATCATGAAAATACATCAGAATTCACATAAATGCAAATGACATCAGTAAGATAGTTATAACAATCAAATATACAAAGACTTAAAAATGAAAATGCTGACGAAGGTGCAGTGAGTAGGTAGTAAACAGTGAAATGAGAATAAGCACCACATTACTGGAAAGCAGTTTGACAACCTCTATCACTGGCCTTAAAATTTTTCATACACTTAGCTAATTTTGCTTCCTGGACTACACGTTAAGGAACCAATACAAAACTTAGGCAAAAGTGTATGCACAGTAATTTTTATTACATATTACTAATATAATAAAGATACTATTTGTGAGACAATAGGTAGAGGCTAAGTAAACTACACTGTATGATATGTAATATTATGCAGCTATCAAGACCAGCTGCCAAGACATTTTTGTGGAACAGGAAAATGTGTATAATATGATTTTAATCTTTAAATGCAAGATTCAGAACTGGGTATACAGTTGAATCCCAACCATATTTTTTAAATAGACATACATAAGGAACACTCGCTCTTAGAATTCAGCCCCCATGCTGTGAGGAAGCTCAAGCAGTCTGATTCAAGCAGTTCCATGGGGAGGCCCAAAAAGAGAAGAACCAACAGCTCCGGTTGGGCTAAGTCTTGCATAGCCATCCTGTCAAGATGCCATCTTGTAAGAAAAGCCCTCTCCGACCTTCCAGACCAGCCTGTCTGCCAGCTGAGCATCACCAAGTCACCTCAAGCAGTGTTACATGAGAAGCGGAACAAATGCCACTGAGCCCTGCTCAAATCCCAGGCCCACACAATTCTGAGGTAATAAAGTGATTGTTAACATGGATGTAGATACATGAAGATAGGTAGATATGGATCTTAAATGACTAGAAGAAAATACGCTAACACATTCATCAGTGGTTATCTTTGGGCGGGATGTTTGCCAATAATTTTAATACTCCTTTGTGCTTACCCAGTTTCCAATGGTAAACATGTAATGTTTTTCTTTGAAACATTATTTTGAAAAGAGCAACATGCATTGACCATTAGTGTTTTAAACAAAATACATCTTTAACATAACATATCCAGAGAATTATGGCAAAGAGAGCTTTGGATTAAATTACTTGCTTGGGAATTAAATGACCAAGTTATTAAAATTTTTGAAATAAAAATGCTCTTCTTAAATGTCTGCTACTTAGATTATCTGTTAAAGACTCCAGTCAAACTTGGAAAATAGCAAATGACTACTTGATACATGGGTAATATTAAGCTCTGAGATCCTCAGTGATGACAGTGTATTTACATACCATAAGTTACTTTTGGGCTGGTGAACCACGTCATTCATTCATCAGTTCATGGGCATTTCTACTTTTGTTCATTAATTTCATTTTAAATTCCCAGGATCTAAATTAAGTGTAGGTGTCTGCTTCCAACAGGGGTGTAGTCTATAAATTATACATGTCAGTGCATCACTTACATCATGTCATATCCTGTTATGCTTTTTCCTACTATGAACCAGCCTAACACAACATGACATGAGAGAAATGTATTGACATAGGGCTCGATGTCAAAAAATAAATAAATAAATGCTAAGTTTTAGCAGATAATATAGTACAGATATTTTGAGTTATTTATTTCTTCTTGATCCCAGGAGACTTCAGTTTAAGTTTGGAAGTTCAAAATGTTAAGTGATAACATGGTATAGGGGAAATATTCACATTTAATCAGATGGTATTTTCTAAATATTCTATACAGATAAACTATCAGAAAATTGTGTAGAGTTTTGACTTATAATGGAATAAGGTCATGATTTCCTGGGACAAGAACACTAACACAGAAGGAATACTTTTAATGTGTGTACAACCAAGAGTCAGGATTTGCAAACCAAAATCCTAAAAATGGCCAAATGGTCAAAATAAACAAATGACAAAGGGAGGCTGGGCTGAGACAGCGATGGACAGGGCAACACATGCCTCATACTCAGGGTTCAGCTCCAGCCAATTGTTTCCTTATGGAAAATTGTAAATCTACTGTCCCAGATCTTCTTGCTCTTCAGGAGATTTTCTTGGTGTGAAATATATTTGTTTTTAAATATTGGGCAACTAATTCATAGTTTCAAAACACGAATAGGTTAAACAAAACATACTTGTGCCCAGAGAGAGCTGGCCGGCCTACAGTGCTCCATCTAGAGTCTTAAATGCTAATGTTCCCAATAATCAGGGTGTTCATGGTTGATTCAGGGAGCTTAGCTGCTGGAAATTCAATAACGTATAAGCTACAGAGGAGCGCACCTTCAAGAGCAAATCTTTTTTTTTTTTTTTTAACTAGGCTAAAGTTCCTCCATGATTTTCAGCATTTATAGGCCACCCTCAAGTCTGCTGCTGATATAGAATACTGTTAACCACAAATAAAGCTTAAACACTTCCATTGAAGAGTAGAAACTTAACTTAAAAGTAATTTTTATACTACTATGTTCCAAAACGTGTTATGAACCCAGAATTCACCACTCAAATTTATAATAACTTTCCACTGATTCCTGGGGACAATGGACCTGGGAAAGAGGCATTTGGGGTGGGGGACTGAATTCACAAAAACTTTGAAATATAAATTTTTAACCCAGTTTTGTTACTTTCAAAGATAGGACAGTTTTGTTGACTGTCATCTCTGATGAACTATGAGCTAGCAAGGGCTGAGCATACAAAAATGAGCAAAGGTTTGTCTTGTAGACGAGAGAGTTATGCAAACAAATCATTGTAATAGTACAATGTGATTCCCACTATAACAGAGGAAAGAACAAAGTATATTTCCCTAGAAGAGAGGGTGATCAAAAAACAGAAGAAGAACGTTTTGCCGAAGAGGAGACACTTGAGCAGGTCTGAGCCTGAGGACCGAAACAGTGCAGCCAGCGAAGAGAACCACGAATAACTAAACATGTACAGAGCACAGGGCATGGGGCTTAAGGAGGTTGGAAAGAGAGGAGAGCAAGTTATAGGTCATCCTAAGAGTCTGGGCTTAATTTTTTGGCAATGAAAAGCTATTGAAGGCTTTTAAGCAGAGAATTACAAGCAGATCAACTCTGTTTTAAAAAAAAAATCACTGAGAAAAACATGTAGGGCTAGAAGAGGGGAAATCAGAGACAGGGAAGTGAGCTAAGAGGCTATTTAGTAATCCATGAAAGAATCATGAAGTCTTAATATTTTTACTAGGCAAAACTAAGAAAAAGGAAAATAGTAACTCTTAGTACATATTATGTAAAGTATAATAAACATAACTGGACTTTGTTTTACTTTTTAACTTTTTAATCAGAATAATCATGTATATTGTGTCTAAATTGCCACAAAATGCAACCTTAGTACTGAAGTTCATAAACAGTAACCAATGACTAAAATCATATCTCATTAAAAGTCAATGTTAAGGAAGAAAAATTACAACTTCTAATCTGAAGCTAGAATATGTGTCAGGTTCTCAATGCTTATTCAGAGGAGAAATGATTTGTTTAAGTAAAGTTTTATTCCTTTGTTAGAGTTGGGAGAGCCTAGAAGGTATATGTGCTTGTCTCAGTCTGGGTTCCCAGAGGGCAGCACCTGCAGCTGAGGGCTTGCGGTCTCCTTCTTTATCTGGGAGAGCAGCCCTGGGAGCTGGGAGCCGGAGTGAGGGACGAGGGAGTGTGACAGGGAAGGAGACGAAGACCCCCAGGATTTGACAATGCATTTGAAGGTGGGTGCTGCTAAGTGCAACTGAGTGTTCCAACATCCTAGAAACTCTATACTCAGCTTCTCCAAACAGCTATTGGAGGAGGCAAAAGGGGGAACTTTTTCCACCCACTCCTGCCTTCCACGGGTTTTACCCCAGGCTTAACATCACCCTATCAACTCCCTCCACATTTCCCAGTTGCACACATGTAGACCCCTGGCAGTCAACACCTGTGCGGGGGGTGAGAGGCCCACAAGGGCACTGGGTGGGTGCTGTCAGGTTGCACCTGCATGACATCAGTCAGGGCCCATGCAGAGCTGCCTGCTGCTGTGGAGGCTGGGACAGGACAGGGGAGACCAATGGTATTTTCCTTCTATCTCACTGCCTGTTCCTTCTCACTCTTTTTGTTGATTCTGCTGCATCCCCCCAACCTCTAAACCTTGGAGAGCTTAGAGCCTCAATTTTGTGACTTCTTTTCTCTACCTACACTCAGGCTTTAGATAACCTCATCTAGCTCCTGTGGCTATAAACACCATCTATGCCATGACTACCATTTAATCCAGACTTTCTCTAAATCATCTCAATTTCAATACCAAAATTTGCTGCTTTTCACAGAATAAAATCTTAGAACCACCTATGAGTTCTCTTCCTTTTACCCAGTATTCAATCTCTGATCAAGTTCTTTTACACCCTTTTTTGCAGTAATAATAATGATAAAAACTAAGACATACACAAGCAATGCTTGAATACATTTCATCATTTTCATTCCTACTAACCTCACCCTAATTAGGACCTATTGTAATTAACTTACTAAAATATATTTTTTCCTCTGGTTTTCCTTCCCCACTCACTCACTTCCAATTCATCCTTCCATATACTGTCAAATAAATGTTTTGATTCTTACCATAGTTTTCAAATGTTCATTATAATTTATATGAACTATTGAGGGACAGAGATGCACGTGTGCTTCCAATTTACAGCCTAAGCATCACTAACAGTTTATTTTTTCCTAAGGATCATGAAACATTGATTGTAAAGATAAAAACAACCAGCTTGAAGGTCTCCTGGTACCTCCATATTGGTCAGATAATTTTGGCGTAGGCTGCAGTAGCAATCAATCCCAAAATCTTAATGCTTTCAAGCAAAAACTAGACTTTCAGAAAACTTATATCTGCCCCTATGAGCTTAATACCTTCCTAGTACTTAAAAAACTCTTCTGATGAGGTCAGCAGTAGAATTATCAAATGTGATCTTTAGATACTATCTAATGAAATATGTTAACATATGGAAGATCTGCAAATTTAGTTTACAAATATTTTCCAAGTGATTGAGGCATGATGTTACAAAATCATGCATGGGTAAAAGATGCATTCAAAGTGTGAGACAGGCCAATGGATTTTAATGAAACCGTACAAAAAGTTCATTAATATCATTTCATACTCCTCATTGCAACACTTTAAGAAACTACCACTTGTCAAGGTCAAAGGAGAATATCCACAACTCTCTGAAAGGTTATTAAAATACGTCTCCCTTTTCCAACTACATATCTGTATAAGGTCAGACTTTTTTCATACACTTTAACCAAAACAGCATATCACAGCACAGTGAATGTAGAAGCAGACATGAAAATTCAGCTGTCATCTTAACAGTCCAGCATTAAAGAGACTTGGAAAAATGTAAACTACACTACTCTTCTCACTATATTTTGAAGGAGTTTGGAAAAATATACGTATTTTTCATAAAATACGTGTTATTATTTTTAACATATATGGGTGTACTATTATTTTTAATTATTAAATATTTTTAATTTCTCTATTTTAATCTCTAATACAGTAAATATCAATAGATACAACCCACATCAACAAACGCTAGTCAGTATTCTCAGTACTTAATAGTATTAAGGATGCCTGACAGTCTAAGCCTCCAACTTCATTTTCTCCCTGTCTTTTTCAGTCCTTGCAGACAAAGGGTCTCTTTTTGTTGCTCAAAATAAACCTTTTTCTGTCAGTATAGTAAATACTGTTTATTTATTTGGTTATTTAGTTTTTGTTTATTTCTTCAGAGTCCAGTCATTTCATTAAGCTATATATTAATTCTCACAGTTTTCAGTCAATTCTTCTGCTTTTTAGGTATACAGTGACATCACTGGAAAATAAGGAAAACTGAATCTCCTTTCTAAACTGGAGCTCCAGTCCTATTTATTTGTGTCATTGGTTACCACTTTCCAAACAATATTAATAGCAAGATGGCAGTCATTTTCATCTTATTCCTAATTTTACTGAGAACATCTCCAATGCTTAAAAGTTTCAACACAAAATAAGATGGTGACAGTTGGTAATGCAAATGCTTCACAATTTTAACAAAATATGCTTCTGGTCCTGGTTTGATAAGAATTTGACCAGAAGAGATGTTAAAATTAATTAGATTCTTTGAGGATTTGGTAAACAGAATAATGGCCCCAAAGATGTCCACATTCTAATCCCCAAAACCTGTTACTATGTTACCTTACACAGTGAAATGTACTGTGCAGATGTGGTTAAATTACAGGCCAAATTATCCAGTGGCCTCAGTGTAATCGTAAGGGTTTGTGCAAGAGGAAAGCAAGGGGGTCAGAGTCAGCAAAGATGTGATGACAGAAGAAGAAACTGGAAGAATAAGAGGAAGAGGACATGAGCCAAAGAATGCAGGTGGCCTCTAGAAGCTGGAAAAGCATAAAAATGGATTCTTCCCTAGAGCCTCCATAAGGAATGCAGCCCTGTCAACACTTTGATTTTAGAGCTCCTGCTCTCCCCAAATGTAAGATAATAAATCTGTGTTGTTTCAAGACATTGAATTTGTGGTAATTTGTCACAAAAGCAATATGAAATGAATATATTAGGCATCACTCATAATGATCATATTACTTTTATTCAGCAACCTATGACATAATGTCCAAATTAATATGTCAAATCATCATGAATTATTATTTTATTTGAGGATGAAAAACTAGTTTGGGTTATGGCGTTTCATTGTTAAAATATGTTTCTATTTTTAATCTCCAATATTTATTTAGCATATTTGCATCCATGTATTACAGTGATGAGATTAACCTGTAGTTCCACTGCTGCACTAACTTCATCATATTTTGTTATCAAATTTTACTGGCTTCATGAAATGATTTGAAAGATGTTCTCTCTCTTTATATGCTCCCAATCAAGCTTATATATACTACGGGTTTTTTTAATTGGCACAACTTTAAACACAAAGTTAAAACCTGAATTTAGTTCTTAGGTTTTTTTTTTTCCAATAGTTGTAGGTCTACTTAAATTTTCCACCTCTTATCAGACCAATTTTGATAACTCGTAACTTGTCGAGAACTTACCTATTTCACTGAGTTTGTTTGTTTGTTTTTTTTTTTAATTTACTAGCACAGAGTAATGTGCAAAATTTCTTAAAATGTTTAAACTCTCCCATCTACTGATATATCTATTGATATATCCCCCTTTATAAACTACAAACTTCTATATTTAATTTCCCCTTTCTTTTGTTCTTGTTTGGCTATGCCAGAAGTTTCTGTATTAGTTATTCTGCCTTTCTTATTGTTGTTACCTAAAAATAAACCACTGATTAAATCATATTCTTTCTCCCAGGTTTCTTGTTTGTATTGTTTTTCTTGAAATATTTTGGTTTAAATATTAATTGATTTTCATTCTGTTTTGTTTAAGAAGCAAGGAGTTCTAAGCTATAAATTTGCCTTCAAATTATGACTTTGGAAATATCACAGAGGTTTTAATTTAGAAAGTTTTCTTTCTCTCTCTAAATATGCTATCTGAAGTCTGTAGTATTACTTTAATCCAAGAGTTCTTTGGCAAAATGCTTTATTTTGCCTTTAATATCCAAGTAGTGTGAATTTTTTGTTTAGATGTGCAATTAAATTTTCATTTTATAGCAATGCCATTAAAAATGTATCTTACACATATTCTACTACTTGCTTTTAATTATGATTTTGAGGGTGTATGTTTTGGCATTTGATCACTTTTTGTAAATGTTTTTGAGGAATTTGCAAAGTAAATATTGTTTTATAGAATAAAAAGCTTTTATATACATACACTTATTATTTATAAAGTTTTTAGTATAGATACATGTATATATAAATAAAAATAGGTGAGTATGTTCATTGAATTTTTCAAGTCCTTTCAGTACTTATTTTTTAACTTTTGATCTGTCAAAGACTATGAACAGTATGTGATAAAGCATCCCATTACAACTGTGTCAGTCTCTCCCGTCTCTCCATGTATTTCTAGTAGTTTATGCTATATATAATTTGATATTATCTTTTTAGTTACATATGTTTCATGACTGTTATAATTTTATTGTGGGTATTAGCTTTTATCAATATAAAAACATCACATTACAAGCTTTTTATTTGTGAATTCTATTTTTATTAAGGTTATATTGCTTCCTCTGGATTCTTTTTTCTTTTTTTTTTTTTTTTTTTTTTTCGGTAAGTCTGATTTATCTTTATCTCTAAGTTTATATTTAATGTTCTCTTTCATGTTGTTTTAGATGTGGTCCAGAAAAAATATATTTGGAGAAGACTGTAGCCAACCTAAATTTTGGTTTTTTTATAAGTAATGTGATTTTCCTGCTAATAGTTGATAATTTTGCTCTATTTTTAGAATATAGTAATTTTACCTATAATATGTAGTACTTCATGAGCTGTTTCCATATTTTAAAAAATCAGATCTATCTTTTGCTAACACAGCTTCTTCTGTTATATCTTTGCTTACTACTTTTGAAGATCTACTCTGTTCTCACTTTTTGTATATATAGATTGGATCATATAGGTCTGTCTGTATTACTAATTCTTTATTATTTTCATTTATACATTTCCTGAAATTGTAATATTTTATCATGTCTATTTTTTCACTTTTATTTTGCTAATTTGATTTTCTTTCTGACAATTGTTTATAGCTTGCTTCCCTTGAAGTTACTAATCTAGCAGTTGTGTTTATCACATCTACACAATACTTCTGTGTTTCAACTTTGCTTTATCGTCATAGTTGGTTGTTAAAATCTAATGAATGTTTTTTTGAATCACATTGGAAACATCAATCAGAAATTTCTAAACTTTTTCCCATGTTTCTGGATACAGATGTACTACAGAGAACATATCCTCTATCTTCTGATTCTACCGGGCAGTTCCCTGCTTTTGATCTCAAGTAACTGTTTATTATATTATTGCCTCAGGCAGTCATCCATTCAATGCCAGCCTTTGAGGGAAGGAGCCCCAGTGTCATGGTCTTGTGTATGATGTGGCCATCCTTCCCTCAGCCTGACTTCACTTTTTGGACTCTGAAAGATGAAAAGGAATGTGTTGTGCAGACCTGAGAATATTGGTAACACCAGACCAAGACAATAAAGTGTTCAAAGGAATGGAGATAATATTTGACCAAGATGTCATACTGAGTACACACATTTTTTTCCCCTTCTGACCATAAGTTGTTGGAATGATAGAAAATATACTTTTAAAATGTATTAATGCACGTCAGTGAAAAATGAGAGTGTCATTAGTAGACTAGAATATTTCAGGAATTACTGAAAAACAGACTATAATCAATCACATAAGCAAAAAAGGAAAGCAATCCCAGGGGTCCTCTGGGCCCAGCTAGGAAGGTATGGGGAAAATCATTCGGTTGATTGCCCACTGCCCAGGATAGTAGGCAGCAGAGGTGTTTTCCCAGAAGTTGCAGCTAAAGCAATAAATATGTGTATTAGTTCTGGAAGGGCAATGTTTTGACAGATAGCAAAGCCAGGAAGAATAGGAACCCCTACTTCCTAGAGAACCTGCACACCTCATACAGCAGTAGGTATGGTCTCTCCCCTAGAATCACCAGACAATCTATAGATTGTAAATAAGAATATTTAAACACAAAAATGAGCAGCAAGAGAATAATCAGCAAACACTTGACGAATTTATCAGCATGATAAAGACAGCAAAATCATCAAAATAAAGAATTAACAGCTGAGAATTAAGTTTGCCTAGTAGAGAAAACAAACATTTCAAATATGTGTACTTGGCATATTTAAGAACTTCAAAAGGACATTTCATACACAAAAAAATAGAAACAATTAATGATCCTAGAAATTTTAAATATAATTGTTAAAAAAAATTTAAGTAGTAGTTTCTAAAGTTAAATGGAATGAAACATAGCTAAGGGATGAATTCACAAATTGAAAGAGGAACCTGAAAGATTCTTCCAAAACATGTTACAAAAGAACAAAGTGATGATAACACTGTAAAAAATAAATCTAAGACACAGAGATAATAGAAGTATAAATTCCAGTATCCACTGCACTAGATTTACAGAAGGAGTAACAAGTGACACAATGAAGGAAAGAAAATAATCAAGAAAATTCTAGAAGAAAACTTCCCAGAGCTAAAAAATATGCATGCCTTTGGGCCTAACTAGGGCTCAATAGAATGAAAGGAAAAAAAAAAAAAAAAAGATGCTCATAAAGATAAATCATAGAGGAGTTTCCAAACTCCAAAGAAAGGGAAAATCCTGAAGTTTTCATAGACAAGTAAACAGGTGACCTATAAAGGAATGAGATTCAGTATATTTTTATCAGATTTCTCAGCAACAACTTATTCTAGAAGACAGTGGAGCAATGCTTTCAAAGAACCAGAAGGACATTTCTTTAAATCTAATACTTGTCCCTGCTAAACTTTTAATCAAGTATAAGAAGACAATAATGGCATATTCAGACAAGCCAAGACTCAAAAATTTTACCACCCTCACATCCTTTCTATAAATAACTATTTGAGAATATTCTGTTTTATACCAAGGGAAACCTCAGGGAAATGGATTATAAAATGACCCAAAATGTTTCAAGAAGTAGTGGAAAATCTGAACAGAATAATTACTGTAGAAGAAAATTTTTAAGTTTATGCCTAAAACGGTACCAAACTCAGATGATTTTATGGAAAAGTCATACATAGTAAACCCTTCCCAGAACAGATAATCCCCAAGAGCACAGAAAAATAGGGAAATGTGAAAGTCTGCCCAACATGTTCTTCAAGGCGAGCAAAGGTCTGATAGCAAAAACTGGACAAGGATAAGACAAAATAAAATTGTAGTCCAATTTTGCTTATTATAGAAATTCAAGATATTATTAATAAAAGAATCCCATAGCCCAGCCACAAAATAAAATATTGTTATCAAATAGGCTATCATAGAAATGAAAGGCTGATGTAACCCTAGAAATATTATTACAGTAATTCAGTATAAGAAGTAGGTTAAAGAAAAAAATGATACTATAACCTCAATAGATACCAAGAATTTTTAATAAAATTCAACCCCCACTACTGATTTAAAGCGGTGATTAAATGCTTCTGCCACTCTAAATCCTTTCAACCCCAATGAAAACAAGAAGTCCATTTTTACTGGGGTATCACCTACCATGACCCCCTCTCACAGAGGACAGCCACTACGGATTTTCTAAAGAAGTCTGGTAACCCTCCATCAATGCAGTTCTCAATGCCTCATTGAAGAGAATATTCTTTG